>NW_019392718.1:43548-328548 GCF_000648675.2 Cimex lectularius | reverse complement strand
TGACAATTATTTACACAATCATAATAAAGAAAAACTCTTCAATTCAACACCAATGAAATTTGCATACAGCATCAAACAAAACCAAGGGTTAAATTAGGAAAAATAAAATAATATGTATTTTCACGAGTGTTACTGTCTTTTGTTTGTGGCCGTAGAAGTTTGGTTTCAAGGAGGAAACAAGATTCTTAAAATGAAGGCTTACGTTTCTTTCTCCGGAGCCTTTTTTGTTTAGGATATATTAAAAATTGAATTTTCGAACAGACACCATTATTTTATTTTGTTTTATTTGTTTTATTTTATTTTTTTGTGACCGATCATGGAGTATATATTTATTTAGGAATAAAGTTGTTCTTCTGGAATTTATAACAATAAAATATGTATGAAGATTGACGAACGGACACCTGCAGGTCGTTTGTCCCAAAGGCTTGCTCAGTGTGTCACATTTGGCCGATGATTGCCAAGCCTTGGCGTCTTACAAGGAGCGAGTAGGCACGGCACACGACATCAGACGGCCCATGGGCAAGAGAGTGGGTTGTTTGGTCCCCTGTGCAGATTTTTAAGGGAAAATGGGATTTTTCCCCAACCGTAAATATTCCAAATGTTATATATAATTATTGGGTAGCTCTACGGTATGTATGAATGTATGTATTTGTACGTTTGTGTGTATATTTGTCGGTTGTCGGTGCGAGGGAAGAATATCGAGTGCGTTCACGGCATATGGGGCTGATAGACTCCATAATCGGTCACAAAAAAAAATAAATAAATATAATAAAACAAAATAATGGTTATAGTTCAAAAATTACTTCAATTTTTAAATTGCGATTAAGAAGAAACGAAAGTTTCAAAAATCTTTTAGAATGTATCAGAAATTGGCCAACTTGATTTTACAATATTTTAATTATCGTTACACTTTATTAAGTTAAAAGTTTTGAATTATAAAAACAAGAGGTCTGCTGAAAATCTATGGTTTTTGGACAAAAAAGAGTTACCTTTGGCTGGGGCAAAATGGGAAAAATCTCTCATCTTGATCCCCTTCCTCGCCCTTTTTCGGTGTATTTCGATTGAAGAAAATCAATAATTTTATTCGTTTTTATCCCTCCGGCTTCTTGGAATATTGAAAGGACAATAAAGGAAATTTTACATCTATTCGGTTTATCTTTTCCTGGAAGGCCACGGTACGAAACAATACGTGAATTGATATATTTTCAAGTTTTGAACCGTGTATAAAAGATTTAGACAAACAAATATTGATCCGCCTAACCTCGGGTTGTCACCAACTTCCTCCTTCCAACAACAAAAGAACGAATAGAGTAGTCGCACGATTATGACAAAATATACACAGCTAATTTAAACATTTCCCACACTTATTTTTTAACAAAGAAAAAATTAGAGTTGGAAATTCCATTCATATCTTAGTCAAATTAAAATATTATGAAAATTACAAGAGAAGCCTTCCAAGTAATATTCCAAAATCCTCAATTTTCAACTGTAGTAAATACTCGGCTAAATTTCACCAAATCAAAAATTCAAATTAACTGAAGTGTCAATACAGAGATAACATAAAAAAACACATTTTCTCTGTACGACCGGAATATGTATCTCAACATCGGTGAAAACGTTCAATATGAGTCGTAACATGATCAAATTATATTGACCTATTGACCAACTAACGAGGCGATATTTCAGACAGTTTATTTTGAGATTCAACTTACATAAGAATACAAGTCGAAGTCTCAACGGCAGTTTTGCTTATTACTAATACGTAATTTAATAGAACATTTACGACAAAACGATCGAATATTATTAAGTAGTAAATTAGAAAAAAATTCAAATGCTTATTGTACATCAATTTATTTTTGATATCGAATTGAAATGCATGAATTGCGAATCTAAGAAAATAAAATAATGGAAGTAAATGAGATAAAAAAGGAAAAATAAATAAAGGCAGGGAGAGAGAGAGAGAGGAAAGAAGGGAGGGAGGGAGAGAGAGAGGGGAGAAAGAGAGAGGGGAGAGAGAGAGAGAGAGAGAGAGAGAGAGAGAGAGAGAGAGAGAGAGGTGAGAGAGGGTGGGAGGGGGAGAGAGGGAGGAGAGGGACGGAGGAGAGAGAGAGAGACCCGTCCCTAACCCTAACTAACATAACTCGCTCCTAAGCCTAACCTAACCCATCTCTCTCCGTGCATATACTATCTTATCCCAAACCCTAACCAAACCTATCGCATCCCTTACTCTAAACCAACCGTATCTAACACGTTTCTAACCCTAACCTAACAAAAAACCCTGCCTAACTTCTTTTGCCTGACCCTGGTTGTCCTTCCATCGGACATCGCCTCAGACTGTGGACCACCTTCTCCTAGAGTGCGACAGCATGGCAAATGATACTATTGGAACATTAAAATGCTAACATTGCATATGTATACGGATACAAAATATTCGTTTGTTTATTGTTTTCCATTTGGGCTCGGTTTCTTCGCCGTTGTTTTGCCAATGTGTCACTCAACTCGGCAAAAGATCTGGATCAATTCTTCTAAATGGAAAGTTAAACAAACTAGCCATATTTCCTTCTCCGTCCCAATCTTAAAAGCATTCAGGAAGTAGCTAACGACATCATGATAAAAACAGCCGTGGAAAAAGTACAAGGATTTCTAGCAGACCAAGCTGAAACTGTCTATTTATAAATGGCAACTGTGTCAAGTTCGCACCTGGAATCGGTCGCGGTGTTGCGCCCAGACGTGAAAGCAGACCAGGAATAAAAAGTGATAACCGTCCATCGGTGACCTGTTTCATTTCGATCTGGGTTAATGCAAATTTCATATTTTGATGAGCTTCAAACATCCAAGCCTAATTAAACCAAGCAACCTTTAATTCAATGGAAAAAGTAAAAGAAAGTAAACATTTTCTAGGGTTTTAATCACGATCCATCATTGGTCATCGAGTTAAGAGATCAAATTTAATTCAAGAAAAAATTAATTAGCCTTTTAATTTTTTCAAGCTTGATAAGCTCGTTAATCTTCTTGATAAAGTCTAAAACAATAAATTTATTGTAATTTTAGTAAAGAAAAAAAAAACGTTTTCTGGCTGTTTTTTGTTCAGTTAAATTGTCTATAAGATTATCGTCATTTCTCTGTTTATCATTTAACTTTAATAGGCCAGCATATCACTCTTTTTGTATCGAGATTTTTCAGCTCTACCTTAAAATAGAGAATTAAGAATAGTTTTTTATTCTTTAGATAATCCAATTCTTGAAAAAGAATATAAAAGAAAAAGTCAATTTAAGAATTGTTTGCATCGAGAATCTTCAGCTTTTACATTAAAATAAAAATACATAACATTTGGTTTTTTATTCATTAATAGTCCTGTTCTTGCCAAGTGATGGAAAATTGATGGCATTTTTAAAAATAATCCATTTAAGTATATTTTGTCATACGTTTGTCCAGGGCTATATTCGTTTAGATATTTCTCTTCCTTGAGTAATTTAAAAAAAATATTTTTTAGGTAATTCAGGTGTAGTTCTTGCCGAGGAATGTAAAAGAAAAAAAGTCAATTTAAATATGGTTTGTACCGAGTTTTTCAATTCTTACCTTAAAATAAAAAATCACAGAATGTTCTTTTAGGGTTTTTATTATTATTATTTATTTTATTTAGGGTTTTTATTGAAAAAAGTCAATTTAAAAATGTTTTGTATCGATACTCTTACCTTAAAACAAAAATCACAGAATGTTCTTTTAGGGTTTTTATTATTATTATTTATTTTATTTAGGGTTTTTATTGAAAAAAGTCAATTTAAAAATGTTTTGTATCGATACTCTTACCTTAAAACAAAAATCACAGAATGTTCTTTTAGGGCTTTTTTATTCTTTAGTTAGCCCAGTTATTGTCATATAATGAAGAAAAAAATTTAAAAAACTTTCATATAGGTATTTTATGTAATTCGTTTGTAGAGATCTTTAATAGCTTAGTCATTTAGTATTTTTGTTCTATTGTGTCAAAGGATGTCATTTTCAATTATTTTTTGTTATTTAGTGCTTCAAACTAACTAAATAATCTTTCTCCCGCCGTTAAACAAAATAAGTATATTTAAATAACTTATTAACGTAAACGTTTCCCTGTTATTCCAGTTTATTAATCGTCTTAACAGGTAATTGAAAAGCATGTTCTTTGACCATTTTTTATACTAAGTTTGTCCAGGGCGTTCATCGTTTCGCCGTCGTTCCAGTGCGAGGTGAAAGCCCTCATGCCAAAACGATGATGTTGTAAAATTCGCAAAAAAAAGTCTTAGTCACCGTCGGGACTTTTGTCTAAAAATAAAAGCACTGGATCCGACAAGAATGCCGACGTCGAGTCTTCTTCCCACGGTCCTGGAGGAGCGGGCATATGGGCCCTTTAATTTTATAACTGTCGGGGCAGATCGAATAGTGACAGTAGCTACAAAGAGACGACTGACATAAAACATGATAAGATAAAACTCGATTTAGAGCCATAGCGACTGTTGCAATTTATCAGGGTTGTTGATCAAAATTTCGTATTTCATAATTCATCATTTTGGATTTTACAGTTGGTTAAAGGTCGATAATCATTAGTATTAGTATCGATAGTCATTATGTCCTTCACCATACTTTAATAAAAGTTTCGAACATATTCGACAATATTGAATTCCTACATACATATCCACAACGTACACCGACTCGTATAAAACCGAAGTGATTCAAAATACCTTAGTGACCTACATGCGAGATTTCGAGACGGCCATCTTTTATACACCGACGGGTCATTCCTAAATGGACTGGTAGGGTGTGCATTTTACGATCCCGTGCAGAATTACAGCGAAAAGTTCTCACTCCTAAAGTACCTATCCATATATAGTGAAGAATTGATTGCTATAAGGGAAGCTATGAAGTATGCGAATGACAAACAATTACCAAATGTCGTCATATGTACCGATTGTCATAGCTGTGTTCAAATACTTCGTAATGACAAAAAGTTGTTTATAGCGGACTATATTATCATCGAGATCCTTGAACTTTCAGCAATGATCAGGTCTAAAGGGCATAAAGTAGTAATCACCTGGATCAAAGGCCATACGGGGTTCAAACACAGTGATGTAGATCGGCTAGCCAAAGATGCCACCACAACGGACAACATTCGTAGCTGTAACCGGAAAAGATCTGCATGCTATATTAAGGTTGCAGCAGCAGATAGATTGGCAAACCAAATACCTTTCAAACAACAAAGGTATATTCTACAAAAATATGTTTCCGTTAGTAGGACAAGAGCCTTGGTTCAGCACAGCAAACAATATAAACAAGGCCTTTTGCAAAACGATGATGTTACGATCCAATCACGGACTCTGCAAGGGATACCTCAACAGACTGAATATAATTCCATCACCGTACTGTAAAGACTGTGGAACATAAGAGGATCTTGAACACATTATCATGCACTACTGGAAACACGGGAATGAACGCAGAAATATGTTCGATAGACTTTCTAATGCCAAAGAAATAAATGTACAACTGCCTTATGTATACGGTACTTTGTTATCGTCAACCGAATTGGCTGTATATCGTGAGTTGTACCGTTTTCTTAGAAATAGTAATGTTACTGTGATTGTATAAAAGTGTATAATAATGTAATATCTAGTTCTCAATAATAATAATAATGCAATAATGTAAAAAAATGGCTGTATAAAAATTTTGGAGTCAAATAAATAAATAATAATAAAAAAAGGTCAATAATAAAAAAAATGGAAATTAAGGAATTGTTTGAATTGTTAAAACAATGTTAAAGCGGTTTTCCTAGTAACAGAATCGCCCCTCATCTAACTCTTGTGAATTAAGCTATGTATATTGAAATGGGAAACCGGTCAGGTGCTAACAGTTCTCGACCGCCAACCCCAGTGGCAGTAATAACAGCAAATTACAACCCCGGCTACGAGGCGAGGGAAGAATCGGATAACACAACGAAACGAGCCCCGGCCATAGATTAAACCGGCCAAATTATATTAATCGACCCTCTTCATTTAAGTCCGCGAGCTTGCATGGATTATGTCGAGATGAACGCCTAAAGGTAATATGATATATGAAATTTGGAAAATGCCAAGGGCGATGGTAATCGTCTTATGCGTGTACGAAATTACAATATGGTGAATAAGATGATAATAAAATAAATAAATGATAATAAGGTGATAAACACATAATACATAATGATGAAGAAAATAATAATAAAAAAACTCTTGAAAAGTATCTTTTTTTCGATTTATCCAAATTGAAGCCTCGGTTGAGTCGAGAGTTGCGAGTTAGCGAGTTTGGCCTGTTGATACTTCAAATTGATTCCCTGTATCAATCTTCATGAAATTTGGTCAAAATATCCCCAAACAATTTATGACACTAAGGAAATATCAAAATATTGAAAATATTGATTTATAGAAAAGAAGAGAAGTACCGGTACATTTTTTTATGTTTATCAAACTCAAACGTACAACATAAATAAATAAATATGTATATATACATACACTGTGGAATTCGAATTTGAAAGAAAGGAACAAGCTAATTTTGGCCCTTTTTACGAAAACTTCAAATTGAACAGGTCAAGAAATATTGTTCCAATAACGTAAATCGAAGCCGAACTGCCACAACCCTTGTGAAATGATAAGGAAAATTTGAACCGTCATGTTTTCGCAAATTTTACACTTTACAACTTTTGTATCGGGGTCTTTTTCAAAAATGTGAACACGGAAGCGACAATTTTAACTTTTCCTTACTTTGACCTTTCGGGATGCGGAATGCTTCTTCTGTCGATAACCAGTTGTTTACCTCATCAGGAAACTTTTATTCTCATTTCATAGGTGTTGTGGTTATGTATGGTAAAATAACAGTAATGAAATAAATAAAAAAGAGAGAGAGAGAGAGAGAGAGAGAGAGAGAGAGAGAGAGAGAGAGAGGGGTGGTGTTTTTTAAAAATGAATTAATTAATTTTAATGAGCAGTGTATACGACTGACTGACTGACTCTCTCTCTCTCTCACTCCCTCTCCCTCTCTCTCTCTCTCTCTCTATATATATATATATATATAAAGGAGAGAGGGAAAGGGATAGGGAGAATGAGAGACTAACCCTACCTCACCTAACATAATGAACCAACCTATCCCGCCCTTTACCATAACCTAGCCCTAACCCTAACATAGTTCAACCTAATCAAGCCCGACTCTGTCCCTAACTATACCCTACCTAATCCAAACCAACTTAACGTAAACTTCCTTTTTTTAAATATCACGTATCTTCTGAGGGAGGGAAAGAAGACCTAAAAGGGATAATTACATTTTTATTTTTTTAATAGAAATTCAATGTGGAAATGACCCGTTTTTATAAGATATCACTAACAAAAATATTATTGTAGAATATTGATTGATCGAATTTATTGCTACTTGCTTTCCTTTTAAACGTAACAGTGGTTTACTTCAATAGAGAACTATTTTGCTTTACGAGCACGATGCAAAGTGCAACAATGTCTACATGTGTGGAATAGTAAATACTTACACACACAAAATTGATTGCTTAATACGCATTTTATTCATTATAATGAATACTTTTCCAAACAAGTTATTATCTAATTCAGTATCACAATGAATGTACTGATAACGTATACGTAAAAAGGAAAACAGATGAAGTATCAGAAGATGAAGAACAGCTGTGAATTTCTGAAATTTGCAGACACAGTATGAGAAGATAAGGAGAGAAATAAAATAAATAGAAAACAGTACAATAAAAGGTTTATCAATTTTCATTTTCAGTCTTCTTCTCCCGGTATTAGAGGGTGACGATTAAATCCAGCCTTATTTTAAAAATGTCGTAATTATTGTCCGAGAGATAACGGAGATAGAGAAACAACAGGGATCATTTAATTAATGTAGATAAATTTGAATTGCAGAAGGGAAAAAAGCCGTTGCCTCTTAAGACAATTACTATATTAGTAGTTTTCAACAGACTTTACAACGTTCTTAGGCTAAAAATTGACAAATGGCATACAAGAAAAAGTATAATAAGCAGGTCTAGGATCATCTATCATATTATGTGTGGTGTTTAGTGACCGTTACCATGATTATTTAGCACTCTCAACACGACAGACAAGAATGACACATCTACACGGAAAACAAACACTTTGAGCACTGAAGATGATCTCAACAAAGATCGAAACGTTGGCACGAAAAAGAAAATGTTTTTCTAAAACTTACGTCACACCAGACCGCATCTCACGACCTCCAAATAACTATCATATTATTTTGACCTAAATATTTAAAATATTCTTTTTGTACAGTTTTCCTACCGAATCAAGCGTATTTCTTTACCTGTCTCATAAATAAAAGGATTGATATGAATTTTTAAGAATATAATAATAAACTGTATGTGCCAAAAACATAATGTATCGAAAATCATAATCAATCTCCGAGCTATTCTCACACAGAACTTACAGCGATCAACCACACAAAAATCAATGTGATTTAATAAGAGTTCAGTACAAAAATATATTTGTTTGAACTTTTTATTTCCTTACCCGGCCTCACCCAGTAAGGAGAGATTAAGAATATATTGTGCAAGGCGTATCTGTTGATGTTTATAATTCAGCAAGCATTGGTGAAAGTTTGCACCAGATTCGACGAGGATTTTACTTATTTATACCGACTGATTTTTATGTTATATAAGTAAACCGATTTTATGAGTGGGATCCTTGGCGTTATTAAAAGTTTAACGCCGCGTTTACCGCTTCGTGACATTTGATATAACCTGTTTGTCAAGTTGTGTGGCGGGTTTTGGTTTTATTTATAAAACGGCGGTGCGTCGTGATTGACCGGTTAAGCCGAATCGATCTAATGAAATTGCAATTATCGTGTTTTTGTTCGAAATGAACAGGCATCAGAATTTAACTTAGCTGAGCCTTTTTTTGAAACATTGAACCTGCTCCGAGATAAACACTAGGATTAGTTTCATAATGAGCAGAGATGCATCAAGTCATTGAAAAGACTAGTCCAATTCCAATGATAAAAAATCAACATCCAATTATAACAACTTCACATAAGATCATAAGAATCGTGCATCTAGTTAGATTGTGAAAATCAAAGTGAATTTAAAACACATTCAAAACAGCAAACCCATAGTTTGTCCTTAGACTTCTGCATTCGACTAGAGAGAAACTTCACTGGAAATACCACCAGGTGACTGAACTAACCTACATAAGCTCTACTTGTTTGTGTTGGCGTAAATTGACATTTAATAATGAATTATTCGTTTCCATCAAATTCAAACCCTAAGTTACACAGAGACACATAAATGTTAAATTAACAAACGGACTAGACATACAAATTTCAGAAATGTTTATTTCCTATAAACAGCATCTATGGTTTTTCCTTCAGATTTCTTCAGGTTCGGCTTATAGCAAGACTTCACTAAAACAGCCTTTCACTTGACTGATGTACTAAAAGGAAAATCAAAGAAATGGACTAGACTCGAGGGACACCATGCAGACATACAAATTCCAGAAATGTATATTTACGATTAATAGCATCAGAAAATCCATGGTGTGCCTTTCGATGTATTTGATTATGCTTAAAGCAAGGCTTCACTAAAACAGCTTCCTAGTTGACTGAAGTACTGCAAGAAAACCAAAAAAATAAAACTACCGCAAGGCTCAGAAAAATTCAAAAATCTATATTTGCTATAAACATCAGTAAACCCATGGTTTTAACTTTGGGCGTATTTAGAAAGACTTAAATTGCAATTTTATTAACACTGCCTGTGAGGTGTTGACTTAAAGTACTGGAAGGAAAAGAGCGGACTAGCACAAGGAACAACATGAGTACATGCAACGAATATGGTTCAAAGGTGTTGCGTATAATAAAATAGTGATTTTAGAAACAAAAGTTTTCTTGGAGATCTCCTAGGTTTCCGTTGGTTGTTTCCGATCATTTTGGGTCTGTGAGTTGACTGATACCCCACTGAAGATGGAGAAAAGCCGAAATTTATGAAACGATGCTTTAAGTTAGCAAAAACTAGGTAGATTTTAAGCTGAGTAGAAGTAGTTAAGAAAACTCGGTGGCATTTCGAGTGAAGTTTCTGTCTAAGTGAAATCTCGTACATCTAATTTCGAACTATGGATTTGTTGTTGTTTTTCGATGATAGACAGAATGATCGTAAATGTTACAAATAAAAGTTGTTTTCCTACAATGGAACTGGTTTTTGAAAATGATCCTTTGAATAATAGAAGAATTGAGAGCCAAACAAATCCTTTTGCCATGCTGTGCACTATAATGCAAACTGTAAATTTCAATGCATAGAAAACCGATAAGTGTACGTGAGATTTGAATAATGAGGTGCAATCATATGATTGCGGATGGGGAGAAATTTTCGGCCGGAAAATACCTCGCCCCGTTCCCTATTGATATACGGGATGGAAACTAATTCCTTGAGGGCAATCATACCCAGCTGTAATCCGCATAATCGGCATGCGATCAATGAATAAAAAAGCACGCCGGGGGGGGGGCGGTAATTGTTAGTTGGACGGGGAACCGTGAGTAATAAATAAGTCTTAAGATTAGAATAAACAAGATCCGGTAGGCAGAATATATCAAAGGAGCGGTTCCGTTCAACGTCCAACGTGTACAAGGACGTGACAGGAATGAAGAAAAAAGTTAGATAAATAACAATAATAAAAACCTAGAGCAAAACGCTTGGAAGTGCCACATTAGCGTCATGGGCCTACGATTTATTAGTAACTACATATTTCACTTTTTCTTCTTTGCAGATTTGGAAAGGTTTCTAGATTTAGACAATATATAACATATACTTTTTAAGCAAATAATTATTGGAAAATGAAAACTCCAACTCGACAAAAATAGACATTAAGAAACCAGTGAAAACTGAACCAACGGAATGGAATTTTCTCTAAAAAGAGCAACAAAAAAACCATGGCTTTACATATAGACGTGTTTAGTCTACTAAGAAGCAACACTTACTAAAACTTCCACTGATCTGACCGAACCTACACTCTACACGGAGAGACGAACGAACGGACGAGCACGAGAGGCGACATGATGACAAAAATTTATGGCATTTTGGCATTAGCTTAAAACGGATTTAGTCCATCTTGAAGCAGTATTTTACTACAATAATATTCCTTTCACCTTACATCACTCCCTTTCGTTCTCTCTCCATTATCTCTATCTCACTCACTCTTCTCTCTCTCTCTCTCTCTCTCTCTCTCTCTCTCTCCATATTTCTCTAGGCCTCACCCTATCTCTCTCACTCCACCTCTCTTTCTCTCTCTCTCACTCCATCTCTTTTTCTTTCTCTCTCTGTCCTTCTCCATCCCTTTATCTCTTTCTTTCTCTCTGTCTGTCCTTATCTCTCTCTCTGTCCCTATCTCTGTCTCTCGATTTTTTTAACTCTCTCTTTCTCTCTCTATTTCTCTCACTTCTCTGTCTATTTCTCTCACTCTCTCTCTTCTCTCTCTATTTATCTCACTCTCTCTTTCTCTCTCTGTCCCTATCTCTCTCTCACTCTTCCTCTCCTCGTACTCTACATCCTTTTTATCTTTCTATCTCTCTCTATCCCTTTATCACCCCCTTTCGCTCTCTCTCTATCTTTATTTCTATCTCTCCCTCTCCTAGTACTGTATATCCATTTATCTTTTTATCTATCCTCGCCCCCTCTCTCACCCTGTCACTCTCAATTAGCTTAACTTTCAGCCTAATTTAAATTTATGAAGTTATGTGTCTCTATCTGTCTATATACCTATCTATCTATCCCTTTATCACTCTATCTCGTTTTCTCTTCGTACTTTGTATCCCTTTATCTTTCTATCTGTCTCTCTTTGTGTCTGCCCGTCCGTCCGTCTGTCTGTCTGTCTATTTCACTCTCTTTCTGTCCCTCTCCATCCCTTTATCACTCTCTCTGTCCCTAGCTCTCTCTCTCTCTCTCTCTCTCTCTCTCTCTATCTATCTATCTATCTCTCTCACTCTCTCTCTCTCTCCCACTCTCCTCGTACTCTATATCCTTTTATCTTTCTATCTCTCACCTTTTATCACCTCCTTTTACTCTCTACCTCTCTCTCATAGTATTCTACGTCCCTTTATTTTTCGATCTCTCTCTATGTACTCTCTCTCTCTCTCTCTCTCTCTCTCTCTCTCTCTCTCACTCACTCACTCGTTGAATGTAAGAAAGGTCAATTAGTAATTTATAACAAATACAATCCATAAAATAAAAAAAGTAAAAAAAAAAACACTAGCAAGAGTGTTGTCGTTAACATCAACATTCAAACCTCCAACAGGCATAATGGACAAGATGATCAATTTTGTTCACACCTAATTAGGGTTTTTAGTTGAGATGAAAAAAAGTTACTGGCACGAGAGGGATTCGAACCCACGACCTTCGGCTTGATACGCCGCTGCTCTACCACCTGAGCTATCGTGACCTCGATCCACTCGGACATCAACTCCCCATCTCAACCCCTCCTTATGAGTTGAGGTGGGGTTGAGATGGGGAGTTGATGTCCGAGTGGATCGAGGTCACGATAGGTCAGGTGGTAGAGCAGCGGCGTATCAAGCCGAAGGTCGTGGGTTCGAATCCCTCTCGTGCCAGTAACTTTTTTCATCTCAACTAAAAACCTTAATTAATTGTAAAGTATTAATTGGTCAAGCGGACCACGAAAATAGTGAATTTGTTCACACCATTGACAGCATATTTTTAAATTCGTATCCAATGTTCTTTAAAAAGAAGGCAAAGGGGGAAAACCCTTCCTTTCCAAAACAGTAGTCTTGGCTAATTAATTATCTGAGGGGAGGAGAGTTTTATTCTCGCAAGGTAATGGATTTTTTCCCTTTTTAAAAAAAAAAATTTTTTATAATACCATGGCACAACTAATTGCCTGTTTTAAAACGAGACAGGAAAATTGTTGCTGCGAGGTTGTGAATAGGCAAATATTTTGAGCTTAGAGGTGGGCCGAGGAGGCGTGCCGGTTGTTATACGCAGTGGGACTGATTGCTAGGTGGGAGCCGTCATTATAGTCACGTGTTAAATTTTCGGCCTTTGCTCCCAGCCACAATGGATAGCAGGTTGGCAAGATCAGTTTCTAGGCAGATCGATGCGCGGAGGTTCACTGAGTATGATGCCGGTTAGGGCGTACGATACGAGAACACGTGATGTGATTTGTGGGTCAAAGCAATTCTTCCTTTGGGGTTTTTCCATTGTTGAATAACACATTTTCACGTATGATCATTTGCGTCGAACATTTCCTACACAATTTATAAAAACCTCCTACCAGGACAAATCCTTTAATGGTCAAACGATTTATTCATAAATAGTGAGATCTATCAAATAATGGACCTTGTGGTCTGAAGGGTGATGAACCAATAGTTTGGAAGTTTTCGATCGTTTTGATCCGCCTATCCTCACTTGTTTGTTCTGTCAGACAGGTTTCGGCTCTTCGCCTTCTTCAATGATACGTGGGTCCATTTGTTTGTAGTTCACTTGGAAAAAATCGTCAAAATTTATAAATACTGCCAAGCTTATAAGAGTTTCGTCAACCGAACTACAACTTCAGCCATCTATTATTATCAAGTGAAAAACGAGCAAAAGGATTACCAATCCTTTAAAAGTGAACGAAATAACCTTTCAATCCACACAAATAATCTATCTTAGAAAGGATTTAATTCCTCAGCAACTAGTTGTTTGATATTGGGTCCGATTAATATTCAGGCAAAAAAAGTTGTTGTTTAACCTATAGAATTTCGTATAAGCTTTTGTTCCACTGGTTCTAGAGCCAGAAAGCAATATTTCACCGTAGATCCGGCGGTGATTAATAATCTTGTCATAGGATTATTTTTCGTATGTCGATCAACTGAGTTTTTCCTTTCCTTATAGCCTTTATAATAAACAGTCACTGCAGAAATTTAATGGTACGTGAACTATTTAACACAAATGTATTTTTGCTTGTTTATAGGCTGAAAGTTATGATTGTTCTAATATTCAGTAGACGTTTCTCCTTCAAATTATTAATGAATTCAAAATTCTTCCAAAACACAATTAATATTGGTTCGATGCTTTCTGCCAGTAAATGGCAGGTAGTAGTTCGTTTAGAACTGGGATGGGTTAGGAAACAGTTACCGATTCATCACATCTCGTTTATTGATGGCCGAGCAGTTGCTAATTTTAATTAACAAATAACACTAATCAATTCTGGTTTGGTTTTACGCAGATCAGTGTCAGGTTGAAATTTGCTAAGCTGAACGTGATAAATCAGCGTGAAAAGCACGAGACAACATTTAAAAAAGCCTATTTACAAGCTATAAGATGTTACGTATAAGATAAGCAATTAACATATATAATAATGTAAATAATCTTATTCGGGAAAGTAAGAATGAAATATCGAAGTGATTTTCAGATAATTTATGTTGTGTAAGCTAATATGTAACAGACTAGAAAGCAAGAAAAACGGGCAAAATACAGCTTAGTATATTATTTCAATTAATTCATATTTATGTAAAGTATTGGTTGAGATAAAAAAGTCAGCGTCACGAGGGGGATTCGAACCCACGACCTTAGGCTAAATACGCCGCTGCTCTACTACTTGAGCTATCGTGACTTCGATCCACTCGGACGCCAACAAACACAAAACCTTACATAAATATTAATTAAGTGAAAGAAGTTATTTGGTCAATCCGACCACGAAATATAATGGATTTAGTATACAATATTCAGAATATAATTGAAATATCCATGGACAGTTATAGTAAGTAATTTGGAGTTAATTATTGTTGTTAGAACGCCAAGTCATCTGATGCTATACTTATGCTGTGTAATATAAATGAGGAATATTCCCACTGTTTAAGATTTACAAGTACGATAGATACCAACAAACTCAAAATTCTGGGATTTTGAAGAAATCGACGGCTGAACTAGTATTGCCTTCAATTGTCATTCCAAAATAGTAAAATAATGTATTCAATGAAGTGTTGATTAAAACCTTGGGATATGTTATGTTTTGGGACATCATCAGTATAGATACACATCAAGGAAATAAAACAAAAACCCAAGAACTAGAAGGACATTTGTTGCTAATTTTCAAAGCAGCAATTGTCAACTTAAATTGTTAAATTTAAACAATGTTTGTAAATCCCAGGCCCTGGAGATGATCTCAATAAAGATCGAAACGTTGGCACGATAAAGAAAATGTTTTACTGAAACCTACATCACACCAGACCGCATGTCACGATTTCTGAATAATTGTCAACTTACATTTATTGTGTTTGTTTGATATTCAATAGTATATTTTTATGAGTCCAGTTCTTCAAACATCTCAGGGAACTATCATAAAAAAATGATTTTACCCATTTTGTAACTATTTCGAATAGAAATAGGGAAGGGAGGAAAAAAATCATAAATTTTAAAAGCCTCCCTTCCAAGTCGAACATTTGTAAATGTATTAAAATCCATAAGGGGGAATAATTCAGTCAGGCCTTGGCCTTCGTCAATTGAAATTGGACGTGAGACGGTGACGAGGAAATATGATAAAACGTGGGGCGAAAGTTATAAACAGTAAAAGAGAGAGTGGAGGGGAATCGATCCCCGCTGTCCCTGAACTTAGTGTCAAGCCTCATTTCCAACACAGCTTTCCTATTAATTACCATTGATTTGTACCCTTACACACTGGCGAAAAACGGACTTAAAGTTTTAACACAAATGGATTATTGACTATGAGGACAATTACGATAATATTGCCTTGCATGAAGAAATCCTGAGGAAGGATTTTTTATCTTCGACATTCATGGTATAAACCGTCTTGACTCCACACATTTTAACAAATTCTTGTCACTAGATTATAACGAAGGGAATAATGATGATTGTGTTCTTACTAATTCCTTTGGCTAATCCCATGCCGTTCAATCATTCACAAGTGCTTCGGGAAAATCACATGATTTGAAATAGCCGGAGGCCCTACATTTCCTTGATAAAACAGTTTAATCAATTATATATTTGGTTAAAATCTATTCAATGAGCTGGACGGAAACGTATATCCTTTTGAGCCATCATCGTCGCAGATACTGTCAGTTCTGACTTCTACTTGTACTATTCATTATCCGAAATCATTTCTATTGTAGTTTAAAACCACTGTAACAATAAATTATGACCGATAAATTATTACATAACAGTACCAGTAGTACGCTGGATTAAAGAAGCAACACATTATCCTGTCGTTGCAATATTTTTCAATTATCGGCTAAATGTATTATTAAAAAAAGGAAGGTAATAGGCCAAAATGTTACTTAAAATTAAATCTACCCACACACAAATGTACCAATACTTCATACTCCTTGGTACCAATATTGCCTTAGATTTTCAACATTTTTTTCATGTAAAGCACTTAATTTTATGACTTGCTGAATATATTTTGTAGAAAAAAACTGTAATCATTCAGTATATGAACACCTTACAACCCATTTTTTCTCCCTGATAGTCCTTTATTTAATTTGGTATCAGTTACCTTCTTCACGTAGTAAATCATCGGAATTATTCTAAAATCCAGTCACTTATTTAGCCAGTTGATCCTTTCTTTAATCAATAAATTCGTCAACTGAACTCAAAACAAAAAGCTCATATTTTATTTGCACGGCTCTGACAGTTTTAAAAGGCACATTTGAATTTTTCAATGATGATGTTCACGGACGGCATGAGCCCACAAGGGAATAAAAACCTTTCTCTATCTGTCTAATTCATCACCTTGTTGAATGATTAAACGATAATACGTATCCTGTTGATTGATAATTCCGAAACATGCTTTTATAAAGTGGCTTTGTAATGCACTGTTCGGCGGAAATGTAAATGACTGTGTAATTTTAATTTTTAATGCCAAACGAACAGTTATTAAAAAAGGATTAATTATAACTTCATGAGTTTTTCCAAATAACTTTTGGTTTACTCATTTGCTTATTAGATTTTTTCGGAAGGAATTCTCCTCTAAACTGGTCTTTAGAAAAATCGAAGCTGGTAGTGTACTATATTTGGGGTCTTCAAGCACACTAAGCTGTCTATTGCCTAAACTCTTTTAAGGATTTGATTGTACTACTTCGTGTTTGTTGCTTGCATAAGAGCACATGAAGAAAAAAGTCGAATAGAAAAAGAGGATCAACGAGGAAGTCAAATTTCTTTTACTTATGTTTAGCATCGTTTACAAAACATATTAATTGTTATTAATCACGAACAAAAGTTAGCAAGTCTTATTCGAAAACTCAAGATCAACATTCGCGAACATGTTAACACATTATCAGTCAAAATTCTCAAAAGAGCACAAGCAAAATAGTAATTTTAGGAACAATAGGTTGCCTGAGGGGCATCGGTGGCCGCAACGGTTTAGGCGTTGACACGGCGCTCATCAATGTAAGGGAAAGGCCCCGGGTTCGAATCCAGCGGCCCTGCATTCGAACCGACATACTAACAAATGGGCTTTTTTTCAGCCTCTGCTGTTGTGAACCCTCGTAAAAAATTAAATAAAAAAATGAAAAACACTAATATTAGTGGATTCCTTGGATGCACCATGTTGTAGTATATCGTTTAAAAAATTAAATTGTATTAATATTTTATCCTGTTTTCTTAAATTTAGGGTGCGTTTTCCTTTATGATTGATTGTTTATTAGACTTCCACTATATACTGCGAAAGCGAGGGTTTGTAGTTAAAATTCGCTCATGCAGGATGCATAATTCAAAATTAGTATAAGCTCTTACAAATCATTAGGAAAACGGCAAGAAACAGAAGGCTTTTCTGGGAAATGTCATTAATGGCCTGTCATTAAAATGCAAATTAATAGCAGGATATATTTGATAATAGTAGTATAATATTTGATATAATCATAGTTAATTCATTGCAAATCCTGTTTACCGTGAAGAATTCGCAATTAATGAAATAATAAAAGGCCAATATCTAAGGTTTTCATAATTTTGTCAAATTAAAATTTCAGCCTCTGGGAAGCACCTGCTTCGTAAAAGAATACCGGGCTCGTCGCGCAATTAGCTAGATCCTTTTATATATTTCAACGTCCTCTTCCTGTTTTCCGCGCCTTGGGTATTTTAAGCTAATTTCAAGTTATAAATAACTGTAGATCCTGTAAGGTTCAAAAGATCTTAAGATCGATTGCAGAGGTACTAATGATTTTATTAAGGAATGGATGCGTTTACACAAATCCTGTTTGAAAAGTGGCAAAAGATCAATTGCTTGATTCGATTTTTTCGGAATTAATAATTCTACCCCCACGCTAATGCTTATTTGGCAATTATATCACGAGGAAAATATGTTTAATTTGTAATGTTCTTCCGAAGAAATGACCATTTGAAAACGATTTTTCGAACCATTTGACTGAGACCTGGCAAAGTCAAAAGAACCCTTCAAAATAAGAATTAACCGCGGAGCATCCATCGTCTAAATTAATTTGAAAATTACTCGTAAACCGGCCGTCGGAATTAAAAACCGACGTGATCCTTCATTTCGTCCTTTATATAGATTTTTAGACAGCTTGTTACAATGGCCACTCGCTGGCAGGTGTGGGCGGTCTAAAACTGTGCATGTTGCTTAACAGTTTTTTCTTTGTCAGTTAATTTCGTCTGTTTTATTTATATATTTATCGGCATTAAGTCTGAATTCGTCAGGGGAGAGTAGGACAAACTGAAGTGAACTCAATTATTTGGTCCGTAATCGAAGGGCAATAATTAGAACGGTTCATCAACACAAACGAACAGGATCATTACTCATTTTACGCTTTAGCACTAGACAAAATAAACCGTTCAAAGTTTACAAATGTGAAATATACAACATACCGAATAGAGAAAGTGCAAAAAAGACTGCAGACATTATTCAGACAACCTACCTTTCGAATAAAAGCATGTCATTACTCAAACACAATCTAGAAGAAATAAATAATCACTTGGATTAATAGACGCATAGAGCATGTGTGGAATTTGACAGAATTTATAGGCGAAAAGTACGAAAGAGAGACGAAGGAACGAAAAAAAAAACATATAAATTGAGGGATGAGATTGGAGGGAAAAATATATAAATAAGGATGAAAGGGATACCGAATAGTGGCAAACAGGTAGATAGAGATCGAGAGAGACAGGGAGTCAGAGAGATAGATAGAAAGAAGATAGAGAGGGAAAAAGAAAGAAAGAGATATTGGTTGAGGTAGAGAAAGAGGTAGAAAGAAAGAGAGAGAAAAAAGAGAGAGAGAAAAGAGAGAGAGACAAAAGAGAGAGAAAGACAAGAAGAAGGAGATAGTGTGTTGAGGAAGAAATGAGAGAGAGAGAGAGAGAGAGAGAGAGAGAGATAGATAGAAAGAGAGAGAGAGAGAGAGAGATGGAGGAAAACAAAGAAAGAAAGAAATAAAGAAAGAGAGATCGAGAGAGACAGGGAGTCAGAGAGATAGATAGAAAGAAGATAGAGAGGGAAAAAGAAAGAAAGAGATAGTGGTAGAGGTAGAGAAAGAGGTAGAAAGAAAGGGAGAGAAAAAAAGAGAGAGAAAGACAAGAAGAAAGAGATAGTGTGTTGAGGGAGAAGTGAGATAGATAGATAGACAGATAGATAGATTAGATAGATAGATAGATAGATAGATAGATAGAGAGAGAGAGAGAGAGAGAGAGAGAGAGAGAGAGAGATGGAGGAAAACAAAGAAAGAAAGAAAGAAAGAAAGAAAGAGAGAGAGATAGAGATAGAGAGAGATAGAGATAGAGAGAGAGAGAGAGAGAGAGAGAGAGAGAGAGAGAGAGAGCAATAGTTTAAATAGTTTGTGTGAGGGAGAAGTGAGAGAGATTGAGATGGAGGAAGAGAGAGAGATAGATAGATAGATAGAGAGATAGATCGATAAATAGATAGAGAGAGAGAGTGAGAGAGAGAGTAAGAGTGAGAGAAAAAGACAAGAAGAAGGAGATAGTGTGTTGAGGGAGAAGTGTGAGAGAGAGAGATATTGAGATGGAGAAAGATAAAGAAAGAAAAAAAAGAAAGAAAGACAGAGAGAGAAATAGTTTGTGTGAGGGAGAAGTGAGAGATTGAGTGAGAAAGAGAAAGATAGAGAGAGAAACTTCAGTCCTGAATTATATTGCATTTGATTTATTGCTAAATTAGGCAGTTATTCTGTTGATGAATCCGAACGTTTCTTCAAGTAAGTAGTTACATGTTAAGCCCACCTGTAATAAGTAAATTAATTTAATTTAGTTATCGAAATTAATCTAAACTCATCTAAATAAATGAGCAAACTCTTCTGTATCAGGATGGATTGTTGTAAAAGCGGGAAAACCTTTGATAGTTGATATTGTATTTGAAAAATAAATTTATTATTTGCCAATATTATTTTCCGCGAAAGAATTCGCTATTAATAAACTTATTGTACCAGCATCAAAGGTTTTCTTGATATTGCAACAATAGAAGTTCACCCTCCAGGACACAACAGTTAGCGAGTTGATGATTTCTGTCTTCCGAGTTTTTAGTATGTTAGGCTAATTTTGATTGCGCGTTTGGAACGCTAGAATTTTAATTGAGAATAATATGGAAAAAAATATTATAAAGTATTCTAACCACTGATCCACAACATCCAATTTGTAGCGACGTTAGCCTTCCTGTATGTCTGCTATCATTTGCTATCATTACAACTTACTTATTGATATTGAAAAATTTATACCACGAATTGTATAAAAGTAGCCAATATTCCAAATTTCAATCATAATAATAACCACAAAGAATGATGTGAAGGATGTGCTATTAGCCAAAAGTCAGCCAAATAACGAGAAAACTCTTCAGGAACCTACTGTTCTGCAGGATTTGCATTGTTGGAAAAGCTGGAACACTTTTGATACTGTCAACAGAGAGCCCGGTTGGTCTAGCCTTAAAAATGTTTAAGTACCCTAGTTAGCAGACTCCAGACTACAGACAACATCGGGTACAGAATGTATAAATGGAAATTACCCTAAAGTCTTACAAATAATAGAGAAATCGTCAAGAAAACGAGTTCAAGGGCTGCGGAACTGTAGCTTCCTGGAAGGTAAAATTGCAAAGTCGTATATGCAAGCATATTTATGCAGGAAGATCTTGGATAGTAAGAATTAATTAATTAGTTGCAAATCCTGCTTACCTTTGAGAATTTGCAATTAATAAATTTATTATGCCTCCATTAAAGGTTTTCATGATTTTCGACAAATTTAAACGACAGAAACAACAGTTCCTCTTAGAAGAGCCCCCAATACATCACAAAATTAGCGAGTAGGTCTTTTATATTTTTTTCAACAACACCTTTTTTCCCGACGGTTTGATTGCAATACATCCTTAGATTTTATAATAGTTTCTGTTACAAAAATCGTAATTTAATCATTAATTGCACATTCTCATCAGTAAATCAGCATTTGAATATCCTTTTTCACCCTGTAAATTTGAAAAATGTTAGGATACAATCTGACACGCAACTGTTGTATCCTGTTAAATGTGTTATTGTTCTATTAAAATATAGCATACATTTTATAATGGAAGTTTGCTCAAAAGGTCAGAAAGTGAGAAAAGACAAATTCGATTGATCGATTAGATTCGCAAAACGATTCTTCCGTACAATTTAAGGAACCACTTCAAATTTTCAAAATTCTCGTGATTTTATAAATTAATTATCTCAGACTTGATCCTTGTCAATCTATAATCAGGTAATTTTTTAGTCAATTTCATTCACAGATAATTGTAATATTAATGAGAGGTTTCTGAATACTTAACGCGCATACAGTCTGAAAATTACACATGTATCCCGATTTCTTGATTGATAAATCAATAATTGATCGGGGAGCATTGCTCAACGTTAATCTCGCCCTCAAAAGGTGGTCAAATTTTCAATTCGGCCCCTCACAGATGTTAAATATTTATATTTATTTTTTGGCCCTTGTTATAAACTGTGACATTCACATGTCAGAAAACTCACAGCATGCTTCAATAACTGCATTAAGTTAATTTTAGATCTTTTTATGATATATATTTTATATCAGAGTGTAATTTATTTATTTCTGAACAGAGCTGGGAATAGAATTTTCAACTTATTAGGGCAGGTGTTCCTCAGGGAAGCATGCTTGGCCCATTTCTATTTTCTATATACATTGTAGATATTCTCCCACATGTTGCGTTCGTTGATGATACCTGAATGAATTAACATTATGGTTCATAAAATGGAGACTGAAAATAAACCTTTGCGGACAGATAAACATTATATAACTTATCTCTCCCCCAGTTAGCACAAATGGAGCCCCATACGTCTCACTGACCTTGTGAGTTATCTTGATATTTTCATGGAAAAACGACTGGGAAGCAATAGACCAAACTGACGTTTGAATTGTTAAAAAAGACTTCTTGACTCACGATCAAAATTAGACATTGAAAAAAAAAAACTTAATTTACAAGACAATAATAAGACCACTCTGGGCAAACGGTTGTGAATTGTGGGGTTCAACCAAGTATTCCAATTCCCAACGTCAAATTATAAATGTTTCTTTTTATGTTTCTAACCGTACTATTCACAACGACTAACACATCCAATTTATACATGACCTCATCCAAATCCGCTATAAAAGATTTCATCTAATACTGAGCATCCACAAAAATCCACTAGTTCCGACCCCACCAGAAAATCCTCCAAGACGATTGTAGGGTAAGTGGCCCCAAGACTCAGTGTGTGACGAAAGACGAGGTGTCAGTGTGAAGGAGTGTTGTCACTCCACCAAATTCCTACAAGGAACTCAAAGAATTCAGCATTTATAGAAATTATTTACTTATTACCATATTGTAGTCATAAATAACAAATTAATGTAATTGAAAATTTTTGTAATTTGTAATGTAGTTTTGTTTATAACTGTCAATTGGCAGTCAAAAATTGTCTTTGGAACGGTTTATACATTTTTCGTCATAATACAAAAAAATCTAAGCAAAAATGTTAATTGAAGGTCGTTTATATAAAAACAGTTTTATTGGAGCCATTGTTCCGAAATACCATCACATAGCGCGACGCCAGGGGTATAAGCCGGGCGAGACGAGGAGCTTCTCTTTCTCGTACTCCTTGATTTTTTTTTGCAGAATTTCATTAATTTAGGGGAAATTTGTCTTCTAATGTCGAACTTCATTTAATCCAAGCATGATGTTCCAGTAAGCCCAATTAACTGCATACGTTAATATTTTTCTTACTACCCACTATATTGATAGTATTGATTTTCGTCTGTATGAACACACTTATGTTCTGGTCATGCATTTTCTTGTAGGCATCTTCTTTTATGATGTTTTTTTCATCGTTCATTAACGTTAATTTATGTTGTAACTATTGTCAAACGATGTTTTTTGTTAGTATCTTTTGCGATACTGTAGAGTTCAAGAACAGAGCTTGCATTTTCGTAGCTCGAAAAATTAAAGAAAGAAAAAAGAGAAAATATTAACAAAGACCGATTAAATTGTTGTTCTCTACCACTTTTCAACAGCTGATATGAACTGGAATGTGTACAGTGTAATATTATTATTTTTTGTTCTTCGTATGTTACTAAGCATATGTAGATTACGTTCAGCAGGAAGTTGATATTTGTAAGTTGTGATCCCGTATCTTTGCTGATAGTGATCTGCTTAGAACTCTCCTAGTATAATACACTCGCGCTATATAATAAAGCATGTGTGGTCGGTTGGAACTTAAGTGCAGGAAATATAAAGATAATGAACGTTTTTTCTAATGAATCGTCAGGAATTGGGGTTAATAATCATAACAGGAATATTCAAGGCTCACAGCTATTATTCCAGGTAAAACAAGGCATTGTTTGACTAAAAAATACAAAAAAAAAACCAGTGCCTAATTACACTATAATATTTCCTCTAGGCTGCTTGTTGAGCTTGATAAAATCCTGATTATTACCGGGGCGAGTTCGTATTTTTTCTCCTATGGATTCACCATCTCAGCCCATTTTCAGACACTTGCACGTTCAAATAGCTCCCGGTCGTGTTCCGAGAAGTGAAATGCTGATGATTTTGGGGTAAGTTGGGAGAGGAACACGTGACCGCCCCAAGGCTCAGCAATTAGGGGCCCAGTTGGGGCAGGTCTGCATTCCATTCATCAGCAACTTCGGAAAACGTTAGCCGTAGACAACTTTCGGAATTGGGGTACTACTGCACAAAATGTAATTAGGCCATAAAATAACAGAACTATTTTTCTTTTCGTACGTCTGAATACGGCCTGTTTGTACCTTTAAGGACAAAACTCATTCAAAATGTTTGAATATTTATTTATTAAGGTCATGAGAGGTCAAATTCTTCGACGGTGCCGAAATAACACGGTACCACCAGGCTTTCAATGATTTCATAACGGTCATAGAATTGTCTCGATATTTACCTTTATGTGTGAATTAGTACCAAAGACGCTTTAACTCGCGCTGATCAAAAAATGTGCGAAGTTTGGAATTAAACTAAATATTTGCAAAGTTAGGAAAAATAATGGCATTACAAATTAACAACTTTGGGGACTGTAGTTGCCAAGAGGTTAGAGCGTCAGATTTCGTTCCTAGATCGCGCATACGGTATCCACCTTCGCCATGGAAATTTTTACACATCCTCTAAAAAATTAATAAAAAAATACGAATTGATTACTGTCCAATATGGTAAACCCGACGCTGTAAAAAAAGGTGAGTGAGTTAAATGTATATATAGAGAAAGAAAGAGAGGGATACTAGAGGTTATAGGGGAATGAGAGAGCGAGAGGGGGGAAAGGGAGAGAGAGAGAGGGAGNGAGAGAGAGAGAGAGAGAGAGAGAGAGAGAGAGAGAGAGAGAGAGAAAGAGAGAGAGAAAGAGTGAGTGAGTGAGTGAGAGAGAGAGAGAAAAAGAGTGAGAAAGGAGTGAGTTGCAGAGAGGGGGGAGAGAGAGATGATTGATGTGAGGTGGTAGCTTTAGGTAATGAGATAAAGAAGGATGAGTAAGAGAGAGATTGACCCTTGCATGAATAATTTTGGTCAAATAAACAGTTGAAACGAATATCAAACAGACCTAAACATCAGAATATAGCGAAATGCCAAAATGCGTCCCACTGAGAAAAACAGGGAGGATAGGCATATCAAGGTAATAGGTAACTTTTAAGCTATAGAAAATCGAACAGTTAAAAAAATACTAAGGTATGTGTGGTGTTCAGTGGCCGTTATTTGATGATTATTTGGAGGTCGTGAGATGCGGTCTGGTGTGTCTCAACATGACAGACAAGAATGACACATCTACACGGAAAACAAACACTTTGAGCCCTGAAGATGATCTCAATACAGATCGAAACGTTGGCACGATAAAGAAAATGTTTTTCTAAAATCTACGTCACACCAGACCGCATCTGACGACCTCCAAATAAAAATATTAAGATTAATTAAGGGAGAGTGGATAAAGGTATTTTTATTTTGGAATGTAGACGAATTATATTTCAAATTGGTCTGTCGTGAATTAAGCCGTTTATAGTCATACTGGCACATAAAATGAATGTACTTATTGATGTTCTTCTCCTTGTTTTTGGAACTGAACTTATACTTCTTTTAGGTGACTCAGTACACGTCGTGACTTGATTACACTGATTTAATCTAGCATGTCATATATGTAGAAATGCGAAAACACAATGAAAACAACTTACTGAGTCACCTGCCCAAAGATGACCAATAATTATGGCCGTTTCTTGGTCACAAACATTGACCTATAAAAGTTAAAAAACTTCACCATTTATAATGTGAATCATGAACATATGCATAGATTTGATCTTAATTAAATCAGGCGAATCGTGATGAGAAATAGGGACCTTGTTTAATATTGTAGACTTTTAACTTTGTTTTATTGGCTTGAAAGTATTTATAGATAATACTGGTCCAGGACAGGTAATTAACTTGTTGGAAAACATTTTTATTTTAGATATAATTGGTCATCAAAGAAGAAGAAGAAGAAGAAGAAGAAGAAGAAGAAGAAGAAGAAGAAGAAGAAGAAGAAGAAGAAGAAGAAAAATAAGAAGAAGAAGAAGAAGAAAAAAAATAAGAAGAAGAAGAAGAAGAAGAAGAAGAAGAAGAAAAATAAAAGAAGAAGAAGAAAAAGAAAAAGAAGAATAAGAAGAAGAAAAAGAAGAAGAAGAAAAAGAAGAAAAAATAGACGTCCAATATTGAACCAAAGCTCGCAGATATGCTTATCATCTTTTGCTGACCTGTAGATATCTTTCATATCGAAAGATAATGTATATCCCCTTTTAGGCAGTTTTGGATTTTTTCCTCCCAGCTCCGTCCTAACGAGCCCTTCCGTTTTTCTCCTAAAAAACCTTAACTTTTACGCTTTTCGCATCGTGGGAGAGTTTGACCGGGCCTAAAAATAAATATCCGGGTCGGATATATTAGCGACTCTCAAAGCCGTGAGTCCTCGTAAAAGAGTGTTGTTTACGATCGGCGCCGACAATGTGTCACTGTCAACGTTGTGAAGCGTTTACGGACGTAACGCCCGATTCTCCTGTTCCTGGATCGTATTTTCATTATCTAAATTTATTGTTATTCTTATTTTTAACTGGGAGGGATGGAGCCCGGCCCAAAGGGGACCGGACATGCCGCGGACGGATGGAATTTCCTCTTGTTTGTGGACACGACCTCCATTTCTGCGGTCAGGTGAAGAAACTGATCAGCCGGGTTCTTCCTAATCGATTTTTCATGAGTAATCACACCTAAGAGATTCTAGTACATATTTACCTAATTCATTATCTGCAAAGAAAAGAATACAAAAAAAAACCTCAAAAACTACAGTTCACGTTTTACGGTGCTTTCATTCTACGTAGGACTAATTTTTGAACTGTGAACACTAGTTGAAATTACCTTGATACATTTATGCACCAATATATTTCAAATGTGTAATATATTAAGTTAAAACAGGTACAGATTTAACAAATTACGCAATTTTCAATCCAGCGTTCAAAATATAAAACGGTATTTTCATACACGTTCTCGCTCGTTTTTGCATATACGTCGTTCTTAAAGAAAGTATTAGGCGGCCAAAGTCCCTACGTCAAATCTAACCTAATCTAATCATTGGGTGTCGGGGACGAGGGGCCAAACCTTTTTTTCAATACCTTTTACATATCATTACCAATTAAAATTCAATGAGCTGTGCCGGGATTCGGATGCTCATTTACTTAATGAGTATTTAAGAATAAAAATACGTGTAAACAAAAAACTGCTGTTAAATTCATGGCTGCCATGTTGGTTACCTATGCCCTAACGGATAGCAATGTGACTACTTTTTCGACCTAACATCTAACATTGGCCCTGGCCTGTTAGATCGAGCAATGTTAACTAGCCGATTTTTACAAGGGTACATCATCCTTTTTCTCGATGTAACACGACCTAGCAGAGTTAACAGGGTTAACACAAAGATCGTGAATACCCCTAATGTATATATTCGTACAATTAATAGCATAATAAGATATTTAACACACGATAACGGATGTTTATAATACCCTAATTAATCTATGGAAAGCGTTTTATCAATTTGGTTGATTATTGGCTAAAAGTCAGACCGTTTTTTTTTCAAATTATATATTGCTCTATAGAAGAATATTCAAATCCTTCAGAAAAGTCTTGAACCCGTTGGAAAATCGTCAAGTTTAAGCTATTACCACTTAATTCTTTCACACGACTTCTTCCTCAATTTTAGTATTTTAAGCGTATGTGGCGTGTTAAAGAATTGCTCATCATGTCAGATCAATGACATTTTATGAGAAGTTAGTTTAAAAGGCAAACGAGCTCACTAACACGCCCTTCATAAAGCTCCCAATGTACATCAGGATTAAAAACTTTATATTGAATTGATTTATACAGGGTGTTGGGCTATTCGTGTTACAAACTTTCCCAGAAGGTTCTACATTCAAAATGGAACCAAAAAGTCATAATTAATTATGGTCCGAATCTCAACAGTTTCGGAGTTAATCCCCTTTTCCTGATTTTTTAAGATTTCAGGACCTTGGTTCAAATAAACAATGATAACTCCTAAACTAAAAGGTTTAGGACAAAACTACGTTGAACATTGAAAACTACGTTAAATTTCAAATAAGATGTGATCAATACTAAACTTCTAAACGTTGGTGACATAAGATTTTTAGTAGCCACAATTTTGAAAAATAATTTTTTTTTTCTAAGTTGAAAAACTTACTATGGTGATTTTAAACGACTATATATTTCCAAATCTGGAGACCAGCAAATTTCAGAAAACGTACTCCATTTTATATTCTTTTTAGTGATGTACTTGCTTTTTAATTACTTTTTTTAAAGATGAATAGTAAGTTTTTCAACTTTGAAAAAAAAATTGTATTTCAAAATTGTGGCTACCAAAAATCTTATGTAACCAACGTTACAAGTGTAGTATTGATCACTTCTTATTGGAAATTGAACGTATTTTCAATGGTCTCAACGGATTTGTCCAAAACCGTTTAGTTTTGGAATTGTCATTTTTTATTTGAGCAAGGTCGTGGAATCTGAAGAAAACAGAAAAAGGGGATTAACTCCGTAACTGTTGAGATTCGGACCATAGTTAATTATGACTTTTTGGTTCCATTTTGAATGTAGAATCTACTGGCAAAGTTTGTAAAACGAGTAGCCCAACACCCTGTACACGTAGTTTGCTTTTTCAAACACGTAATTATGATTTTATTTTGTCATGTTGCCTGATTTTTTCTTGCTTTTATACAAATCATATTATAACATTTTAAACATCAATATTTTAACCTAACGCCCATCAGTTTGCTCCATCATGCTATTGGGTTTTTCTCAGGGAGGGAATTTAGGGAAAATGTTTGTAATTATGAGGAGATAAACATTGTTATTCGTGAGAATAAAATATTAAAAAAATATATTGCAGAATTGCTTTTAATTTAACCTTTACGATTACATAACTAATAGGTAATGTTTGAGAAATGAAGTATGCACCTACAGGTCTGCTTGCGATCATGCGCTCGCCCAAATGTTGGCTTTTTTTAACACCGCCGCAGAGCCAAGTTACATAACTTGACAGAAAACCAATTCATGGAAATGCATCTATTTTTGGCCAGGGACGTCCCCCCACCGACGTCGTCCAATTACGCCAAATACCCATAATAGAGGACGTCCAATTAAACCATGGGACTGACAAGTCAGCAATTTTTTTCCCTGAACATAAAGTCCAATCTGATCCACAAGCCGAGTTTTCGTCGTTCCGGTGTATTATTAAGCGATAATTCCGATCCAGCAGGAATTCAGCGGGTTGAGGCGAAAAAGACGCGGATTTCCAAACTGTTTGTTTTTGCCCGATGAATGTCGTAATTTTAATTAATCAGCTTGGCCTAGGCCGGAAACGAAAATTGCAATTTAAAACTGTAATTTCCGTTTCTTCAAGCAAGGAGGGCGGTTGTTGTTCCCGGACGGCCGGAAAAAATAACCCCCCCCCCCCCGAATCGGACCGAATTAAAATCGTATCCGTCCTGAATTAGTTCGAGGGCCCCATCTATCAGCCAAGAACTGATCTAATTTGGGAAAACTATTTATAAGAAGGAAACCCCGTTGTACTCCCAGATGGTTGTTTTTAAACATTTGTTGATAGCTTTTTGTAAGGTTTTTTCTTTTTCTTCTTCCCCTTTTCTGTTCGTCACGACTTCGACCAATACATTATATAATACAATTTATATGACCTGATGATATAAGAGGGAAGTGGATTACAAAGATCTGAAATATCATTTATTATTATCCTGGGTTTTAGGCGATATTCCATTTTCGGATAATGTCTCTAGTTGTCTTTCGAATCCGTCCTGTATAATCAGGTTAAAGTCAAATGTTCAGGTATATTCCATTTATTATATACGATTTTATGTATTATTTTTTTTTTCACCGGCATGATTCAAATGTTAGGATATATCCTCTGATTTGGTTGTTATGATGATGGTTATAATTGTTATTAATAAAAACCATGCTCTGTATGATTATTGTCTTAAATATGACCCTTGGATTGTTTACAGTAACTGGCTTTGCTATGTCAAATTTGGCGCTGTCGATCATAGATTTACGTTGTGTTAATTATTGATCTGTTTTACTTAGTTACTTTTGTTTATATTGTGTTATGTCTTATAATCTTGCGTTTTTTGTTCTTTAGTATATTTCAATTATTCTTTTTATGTAAGGTTGACCAAGTTACTTCTTTCAATTAATTATTCTTTTTATAAGGTCTTGGTTAAGATAAAAAAGTCACTGTCACGAGCGGGATTCGAACCCACTGACAGTGACTTTTTTATCTTAACCAAGACCTTACATAGAAAGAAAAATTAACTGAAAGAAGTAACTTGGTCAATTGACCACTAAAACGTAAATAGATTAATATTTAATAAGTAAAAGAAGTATCCCCACTTCTTCAGTCGCTGAGAATCCAATCCCGATTACACGACATTTGAAAATGGCAAAAAAGAGAGACAATTCGAACTGTTATAGGTTGAGATGGAGAGTTGGAGTCCGAGAGGATCGATGTCACGGTAGATCAAGTGGTAGAGCAGCGGCGTATTTAGCCGAAGGTCGTGGGTTCGAATCCTGCTCGTGACACTGACTTTTTTGTCTCAATCAATCAAGACCTTATAAAAAGAATAATTAATTGAAAGAAGTAACTTGGTCAATTATTATTATTATATCTTTTATATCGGTATGTTCAAATTGAATTGTTTGCTTTATTCATTTATTAAATAGTTCAAACAGGGAAGCAGTTCTAAATAGAACAACATAATAATAGTGTTAATAATACATAAGGTAGAAACAGTTCATAAAAAGTAAACTAACACGACAACAGTCGAATTTCTATGTGTATTGTAAATAGAAATATGGAAAATTAAGGATTAAAATTCATTGCAAAAACTCAAAAATCTTTCTTTTAAAGGCCACCTGACTGTCAACAAATGGATCAATGCTTGACACATGCAAAGAACGGGCAATTCTATAAACACATTTCGTGGACGAGACATTCGTTCTGCATAAGGAAATATACTAACGTTATTTTCAATGTATTTGTGTGTTGTGTAGTATGCGTGTTGGAATACATCTTGTATCATGGTTTGGCCGGACATTTTACAGCCTTATTGTATTGTTTTCTTTTTGATTATGCTGTGCCGTGTCTTCTCGTTCACCTTTGCTATTTCTTTTCTTAGTACTGCAATTTCTGTATGTTGTAAGCTTTGAGCTGTTTTCTTATGATAAAATTCAATTGGTTTTGTTTGTACACGGTGTAAACTGTGTTTTGTTGAAAAACAAATCTTTATATACTGCTGTGATTGCTTTTTTTATACGATGTGTTGCAACATGCAGTTTCGTATGTGTTTTAATTTTTATTAGCCTTAATTATGCTTTTTACCGTTTTATAATATATATACACAAATATATATCCTTTTATGTTAATTATTATTATTTTGTATTCTTTAGTTATGATGTAATTGTTATTTTTAGTAGCACTATAGTCAGAAGGAAGTAAATAAATACAAGCGTTCTAGTTTCAAATTATCAAACTCCTGATAAAAGAACTTTGATGATTGAATTAAGCTGACTGGAAAAGGAAGAAGGAAATAATATATTGAATTATTCTGTTAGTGAAAATGATGACTAACGGAGAATTAAAGCGATACTGGAAGGACCATGTGCCATCAAACTGTTTACAACTTTACCGATTTACACGCAATACAACATTATTTAATGCACTGATTTTTATATGAACCGTAATTAAAATTACGTAGATACAACTTCGCTGCTTTATCTTTTAGGGTGAGTGACATCCATTCGGGTCAGTGTTCGACAAGGCTGAATGAAAAGAAAATCCACTTTCCATGAGACTTTTCTCGATTTACTGGGCTTCAACCCTTATAGAGAGTCAATAATTCGATTGGTGTGGAGGATTTTTCCCCTTCATCCTCCGGGCACTTTACACGGTCCTAAACACGCTTTGAAAACCAGATAAGCCATTTGAATCGGAATAGTAATTGTCCAGTTTCTAGTATAAGTGCCCCCTTATAGGAATTATTCATTTCCTTTTACGTCAACAAGCTCGAACCATCAATTTGAAAAGTTAAGTATTTGAATTTTAAACAACCAGAAGGTACTCACTCATTTCTGTCGATTAAAAAGGCGAAACTCACCTGGAAAAAAAATTATACATTACTAATTTGAAAAATAACATTGGATATATTTATTAAAGCAAAAACGCAATATTTCATTCTGGAATATTTCATTCACTATTTCAACATATTTAATACCAATAATGCTAAATGAAATTTGTTAGCCAGAATGCAAAATTTGATCGTGACCTTTTTGGCTATTGAGTCTCTTTTTCAAAAACCCCATTTTATGAAAATATGGTTCTAATAGTTCTAAAACTATCTATTTCCATAATAATAATGTACCTAATATCAATAAAATAATAAAGAAGGCGATTTAACTCATTATTGCAGAACTATCCATATTCTAAAGGTAATATTTCTTTTGGCGTTTTCTTCATTGGTACAGTTTTACGAAAGTAATTTTATATCAGATTCGTGAAAAGTATTATCATTAAGAAACTTATAATTAGCGTTCGAATAAAAAACGTTATGTACGCAATGGATCAATACATGCAGCTTATAAGTGAAACAAAGTGCACAGTTATATAAGTGAATGTTTCGTAAGGAATATACAGTTTGTAGTACTTCAGTTGTAGAGCAGGAAAAGTATAACAGAACGTTATGTAATATTCCAATAAAATAAAAACACGTTTCTGGCTGAATGCCCGCTCCTGAATTAAATTCAGGATTGACTTTTTGTGGGAAATGTGGCCCGGAGTGATGTGGAAACAAAGTGTGGAATGTGCTTTGTTAAAGATTTTTTATTCAGTAAATCTATGGAGCGAATAGTGTATTCATATAAAAATAGGCAACGGTTTTTTAAAATAATTCATGTAATTTGCGTTTTCCATTTGTATAATATGAGGATTGTTTCTCGGAAAAATCTATGTCGTGACTTGTATAGGATGGTAATTTATAGTAATTTAATTAAGAAAAAAATATAAAGCGATAAGAGCGGTATTTGGCGGTGCTTAATCGTGAAACTTTGGCAAAGATTTCCAGGAAAATCCTCCGGCTCCCGGAACTTCCAGGCAGGTTGATCGATATCGCCGGAATGAGCATCTCGTGGAAATATTTTACCCTTGGTGGCTATCGCTTTTTTTTCCGCGTCCCCCTGGTATACAATGGGTTCCAAAAGCCGATAGTCACAATAGTCATAGGTATGGGAATATAGCCGGGTGGTTATTACAGGTATGAAGTTTGAACAGAGGCCAATAGCCTCATACCACTACCATTCCCGGAGCTAATTCATTTCATACAACCTACTCTGTCCTCTATTTTTATTTTTTTAATTTTTTTTGTACCAAGATTCTCTTTTGCCTCCATCAAATGGCGCAGACGAAATACCAACATTATTTTTATTGGGATGGTTCGTTATCATTTTAAAACGATAAGATACGACGCAAGATGGATTAATTTAAATTTACTCAAGGTGATGTTCAAAAAGAGTGCTACACTGGCAATTATCGTAAAACTACACACAAAAAGGCCTCTTCTGCATAATTTAATCTCACGGATGTTCACCAAACGCTGTTTATACTACGTAGATAACGTTTTATGAAACCAAAAACTTTTGGATTTCCTGATTAAACGATTTCCTGATTAAAATTTCCTCCGACCAAAAATTTTTACTCAAACGATATGAATTTTGATACCTTCACTGCAGTGTTTGCTTAAGTTCTAAAACATGTATTTAATGTATTACACACGTGCGCTACGCACCTGACATACACCCCCTCTCTCACTCACTCACTCTCTCTCATTGTCTGTCTCTCTCCAGCCTTTATCACTCTCTCTCTCTCATTCACTCTCTCCTTCTTTCTTTATCTCTCTGTCCCTCTCCAGCCTTTATCCCTCTCTTTCTCTTTCTTTCTTTATCTCCCTGTCCCTCTCCAGCCTTTATCTCTCTCTCTCTCTCTCTCTCTCTCTCTCTCTCTCTCTCTCTCTCTCTCTCTCTAACCTGTAAATAAATATATCGTTTTAATTATAAAAAAATATTGTGCCAAATACGTAGTTAAATTTCTTCCTGGACCAGTTAAGATTTCTCGTGTGGCAGCAGTCAGGCAAAAATATAATTTTGGTTGGAGGTATGTCTGCCCCAAAGTCGCTAAATAGAATTAGTTTCTTCGGTAAAACCCGACAAATCCTCGACAATTATCTCTTTGCCGGTCACAGACCTGTTTCGCCGCCGACTTGAATCCGATAAACCAGCAACCATTCATTCTAACATTCTAAAGTCAATTAGGTTCCTAAATGTTTTTTTTTTTTTTTTTGGTCCGATTAAGTTTACCTTTATTGTTCAAGAATATTTGTATAGTCGATTGATCCCGCTGAGCCATATGGTAATATAATGAATGTCATCACATAAGGATCCGGGGTTCGAATTCCAGCAGTGTCGAATCGAAACCAAAAGTACTTAAAATATAATTTTTTTAAACACACTGGAACGCCGTTGGACGTTGTAACCCTTCCTGTTGTGAAACTCAAAAATAAAGAAATAAACTACAAATATCTAAAGCATAATGCCATGAAGATTTCCTTTTCAATCCCACTAGACTACGAAGTGCTTAACTTGTATGGAACGAATTTGGGCGAAAAAATGATTTGAACCAGGCTTTTTTTTAAGTCTTAATTTTTCACGTTGCCATACACATTTCAATATAATCTAAACGCTAAAGCTAAAATTAACATTGGCCTACGAAGTATAAAACAATGACCCTACCAGAAATGTTGCTATATGACTCCTTGAAATGTGTTCATAATTTTGTGCATGTTTTTTATCTAGCACCATTTTTGTAGAGAACAGTTTTTCCAACCAAAAATTTCAAATAATTAATATGTTAAAACTAAACTGTTACCACAAAATATATATACTGAGCGAGCAGATTTTTCGTTTTAGTCTTCTCGGACTTATGAATATTCTTGAATGAGTAGAATGTAACTTTTTGGTTTCATAAATTTCTAGCAAATCTTGGGCAACTTCTGCTTGCAGTGCATTATTGGTCACGTGATTAACAATCCTGAGGAAATCGGCAACGATGATCGAGGGGGGGCCGCGGCCGTTGTTCAAGGCCTCCCGATCGAGCCAAACAGTCTCGCTGATTGTCCTCGAAGAAGTCGCCCGTGAAGCCGTCGGACCTTGATATACCCTGTATAAACGCGCATATTGCGTCATTCATTTCTAAAAATAGCCCCCGCCGAAGCCCCACCGCCTCCTGGTATTTCGAACAAGAGGAGGACAACCGGAGTTGAAGGTGTTCTCATGTAAATCCATTTATAAATAGAATGAGGAAAAATCGCACTCGTCACACTTTGGATTTAGCATGTTGACTTTTAACACGCCTCGGCACAGAACTGGTGGCAATTAATTTGGCATTTTTCACTCATCGTTTACAGCTTAATTCAATTTGATATTTAAATTGAAGAGACACATTTTTTTTCAATTTTTCATGCATAGAAGTATGAATAATATCAAAGATAGACAATTTTCACTATAAAAATTGCCTGATAGAATTCAATTTATTTATCGGAGCCATTCAAACTCAGATGTCAACTATCATTTTCCAAAATGAACGTTAATGAATTAATTTAATTATAATGTATTTATCACGATTATAATTGTATAATATAATTCTGATTATAATACAAAATAATATATACAAACTAAATAAACTGATGTCAATGATCAATTGTCATTTATTTCAGGATTAACATACATTAGTTAATTCCACTTGAAAATTTATATAAGTTAGACAGGTTGCAAATTCTTCGATTGTAAAACAGAAAACAAAATGAAAAATCATTGATCGTTATTTAACTGGTCGTGTTTGTCCCTTTTTCTGTCAAAACAAACTGGACATTATGAAAAATATTATCCTTGTTTTTCAGGGTTAGCAATTATTGCTTAATTCAAGTTAAAACGTATTTCGAAGAGTAATATCTTATTTATCAATTTCAGACTAAAAATTTGTTCATTGGAGGTTCCGGTAATGATGTATTTTCGTTTTCATCTATGTGGGTTTTTTAGTGACCGGTTGTATCATAATTTGTTGAAGTCTGAGGGGCGGACAAGAATGAGGTAGTTTAGCTAAAAAACCATATTGTTTTTTTTTCCCCGACGTTCCGACCTTTATTCGGGGCATCTTCAGGGCATAAAGTGGAGTGCTATTCTTATGGGGAAAATTGGTTTTGTCGGCAAAGAAATAAAAACGTGTTTTCACTTCAACAAATTTTTTATCTATTTTTCTTCGATTTGATATGAAGAATATATCATAAGGTAAGGATTTAAAGCTTATTAGTAAACAATGTAGCAATTATGATTGTCAAGTTTAGACGTTTTCATAATTTTCAATTGGTGATGAAGTTAATTTTTTTTATTATTCGGAGATCGTGAGGTACAGTCTGGTGTGACGTAGGTTTCAGAAAAACATTTTCTTAGAAATTATAAATGATGGGGTGAGTGTGGGGTTCAATCCTTCTTAAAAAAGATGGTTCCTACTCACATTAAGTTGTTTGGCAACAATCCGGATTTCGAGCCCTTTAGGTATCGAGCCCCCTATCGTCAGGTTGAAGGGTTTCCACAAACACGTGTCTCGACATGAATTGCGGAAGTGAACCCGCTGATACCCCCGCCAACGCGACGTTCCAATGAGGAGCTGGGTTTTTAATGGCGCTCAATTTGAACGTGCGAAAAGCGGGAATTATAACACAAACAACAATTGTAATAGTAAATACTGTAAGAAATTAATTGTAAATTAGTGATTAAAGATAAAAAAACTTAAATAAATAAATAAAAATAAAAATGAAATAACTAGAATAATATTAAATTATTATAAAACATAATAATAATTAGAATAATTAGTTTAATTATTTGGACGTTTAATATTATTTATATACATATTTAAAATGGGAGGTAAATCTGTTATATTATTAATGCATTTATCACCATGTTCAATTTTACATTTTTTAATTTCAAATTTCTCAAACCAATCTAGTTCTCTCCCTTTGTTAAAACTATGTAACACTGTTGTACTTAAATTTGAATTGAAATTATGTTTTGTTTCTTTTAGATGGTCCTTGAATTCCGAAAATTTGTTCGACTTAGGTAAATGTTCTTTTACTCTCGTTTTTATTTCCCTACCGCTTTGACCTATATATTTAATATAACAATCATTACAATTCAGTTGGCAAACCTCGCTTTTTGTCAAGTTGTCTACCTTGTCTTTAGGTTTTGAAAGGATGTTTTTTAGTGACCCCGTACTTCTATAAGCTATTCTAAAACCTTCTTGTTTAAAAATTTTACTAAATTTTTCCGATAATTCACCAATTCATTTATGGTGGCTGAGTCCTAGTGTTGATTCTTTTAAAGTTAATTTTTTTATTATTTTAACTAGTAACCAATCAATAAATATTTCTAGGTACCCGTTGTTTTTTGCTATGGTTTTAATAGTATCTAATTCTTTTTTATAGTTAGCAGGAGTTAATGGAAGTTTTAACATACGGTCTATGAGCCAAATGAAACCTGCAGCCTTTTGAGACCATGGGTGGGAAGAATCCGATGGAATCATAGTGTCTGTAGTTGTGGGTTTTCTGTATACATCTATATCTATTAGGTTGTTTATTCCGGCCAAACAACTTAATGTGAGTAGGAACCATCTTTTTTAAGAAACATTTTCTTTATCGTGCCAACGTTTCGATCTTTATTACGATCATCTTCAGGGCATTGTTAAAATTTTTACAAATATATGTAGGATGGGAAAAAAATGAATTTATACAACGCTAGAAATTTTAGATTGAAAAAATGAATTTATACAACGCTAGAAAATTTTAGATTAAAAAAAACGAAATTATACAATGCTAGAAAAAAATTGGATTAAAAAAATGAATTTATACAATGTTAGAAAATTTTAGATTAAAAAAAAGCATTTATACAATTCTAGAAAAGTGAGTACAAATACTTTGATTGATTCTAAAATTTTCTAGCATTGTATAAATTAATTTTGTTTAAATCTTAAATTTTTTAGCATTGTATAAACTCATTTTTCACCTAAAATTTCTAGCAGTGTATAAATTCATTTTTTCATATCCTACATGTATTTGTAAAATTTAAACAATGTTTATAAATCCCAGGCCCTGAAGATGATCTCAATAAAGATCGAAACGTTGGCACGATAAAGAAATGTTTTTCTAAAACCTACGTCACACCAGACCGCATCTCACGATCTCCGAATAATCATTGACTAATGGTCACTAAACACCACACATTTCTACGCGTTAATTTTTTTATTCACTTAATGTAAATCTTTTAATTGTTTAAGATTTGTCATACATTTCAAATATTAATTATGCTAAAATTAACGTTGATCCATGAAATACATACTATAGACCCTACGGAAACTGCGTTTCTAAGTCTCATTAGAGTTGTGCTTATAATTTATTTATTAAAATTATTAATTTTTAATAATTAATAATAATTAATTTTAATTATTATTTATTAATATATTTAATTATTTTTGTACTCTTATAGACGAAATGAGACGAATTTTGTTGGAGGCAATTGTTCTAAACAGCCAAGAATTAGAAGCGTATCGTCAAATACGTATTATTGAATGAATAGAAAATGGACTCATTTAATATCAAATAATACAGTAAAATTAACATTGTACTAAATGCCGAACAGAAACATAGTTTTAAGTCTCCTTCTAGGATATTTGTACGTCAGTTTTGTACCGATGCAGGTGTGAAAGCGGTCCACTTTTAAGTATTATAAAAATACAGGAATTTAAAATATTTAATTAAAATTGTACTATAAAATACATACACTGACCCAATAGATACTTCTATGTAGAAAGTATACGAAAAGTCTTTTTGTTTTTCTATAAAACCTGGACAAGCCCTGTCCTCAATCGCAATCCTTAGGGCAATCATAGAATTCCTAAAAAATTTAACCATTCAAAAAACCAAATTATAAAATAACATAAGACCGTTAGTTTCATGATTAATCATAGCTTCATCACAACCAGAGGAATTCACATAATTATTATAATAATTTAGTCGGTCTAATATTAGCTGAAAATATGGAAACGGGAAGTCATTGTTTTTTGTCCACTTTTGGACCCATTTGCGCTTATATCGTCTGGAATCCGTCCGATCGTCTTTTGGCCGGGGTTTTAAAACGAGCCGATTCCATCTGTGTCATCTTTTTAATCAGACTTATCCGACCGTTTATCAAATCTCGTTACAGTCTGCAGAGAACAAAAATATTTTGTTCGATTGCCCTAATTTTCAAATGTTTTCAGTATTAGGAGTATCGACCACTTTTTCGTTAACGAACACTAGATCAATAGGTCGAAAGCTTGGCATTAGCATTAAATTCATTTATTTTTCTTCTTCAAGATCATACCTTGATCCAGAGTTCCTAATGTTCAAATACAGACGAGGTGCAGAACCTTGATCAAATTGTGAGTATCATATAATAAAATAATACACTTTTACAAATTACACTCTTGTGTATACAGTCTCACCTTGCAATTCTTATTGTAATAAAATACACCTAAACCAAAAAGAAGAATGGTTTCATTTACAACATGCTGGCAAAAATTAAACTTTTTTCTTTAAAAGAAAAGCACAGGCCAAAAAATGCAGATTTCTGCAAACAACACGTATAAGCAGAAGTTTTTGCAATAAACACGGAGCGAAAAATTATTGCACCTAATGCAAAGACAAATGAAGAAATAATTTTTTGAACAAACATTCACGATAAAGAAGAAAACAAAATAAACATTTTGGTACATAAAGGTAGAAAGTTCGTTATTACAACAAATGTGATGGAACGAAGAAATCCTTGCAATAAACCAAGCAAAGGGAAAAAAATCATTTTTTCCAACATAAGTTTTGAAAGTAGAAGAAACGAACAACCAAGAAAGGAAGAATATGTAATGAAGATAGTATAAACGTATATTAACCAAAAAATCATAAAAAATAATTAAAACACGTAAGAAAGAGTTCGATTAAAATTCGAAAAATCAGTGAATTTTTCCCTTTAATGAGACTTTTTTTGTAACTTTTACACAGGAAGAACCGTCACACCGACAACCCCCAGAAGGAGGGATGAAGCCTGGACTCGTCTGGCCAATGACCAAAAGTGGCCACGAGTTGTTGACACGCGATGAGTGATGATCAGGCTGCTGAAAAGTGTACATCAACTCGACGACACAAAAAATGTACATTTTAATGACTACTTCATTTACTGTATTTAAATAACGTCTTTATTAATTGTTTGTGCAACAACGGAAAAATGAATTAGCGTTATAGCTTAATCTAAAATTCAAAATACCTTTCACATTACTTTATTTTTATATTTAGAATTGTTATTCTCACATCATAAAAACCAGTCAAAAATTGTAACTTTGAAAAAATGAAACCAGGCGTAAAAATTGATCTACACGTCAACAAACTCTTCCCTAATTGCATTGCATTCTGCATGCAAAATTGCATTCTCGAGAAAAGACCACAACACGATGGCATTGTTGCATGGTGGTGTCTCTTGAATTTGAATTGTGGGTCAGGAATACTATAAAAAGATGGGAGGATGGCATATATCAGTTTCTATAGAAGTTTTTCTGAAATTTTTGGACAAAACTGATAATAAACTAGTACGGTATGAATTTGGATTGAGTTTGTTAGGTTTAGGAGTTGATGGGGTAAAATTAAAAGTTTAAAATATGTTTCAAAGAAAACCGGAAATCACAATATAACATTTTAGTTCCGAGATCCTCTACTGCGGATCACAGTTCGAAGATACTGGAGGGTATTGGCAAGATAAATTGCGTTTTTTAATATTACATATTGTTAAAAAACGGATTATACAGACGTGTTAAATAAGATTGAACGTTTCGTTTGACTTTTATTGATGGGGTCACCTGGCCGTGGATTTGTAGCCGGGCTACAAATCTTGAACCAATATCTGCCCGGGAAGATTGACATGCTACGAGGATGGAAAAAGGTAGAGTTGGGGGCCAGTCCCCCCCCCCCTAAAAATATTCACTATCGACTATGAATATTTCAAAAGGAACGTTTCACATAGTAGCAAAAGTTTCGTACGAATTGGTTTCAATTGTTCATTGTATACAAATTGAACTCTGTTGGAACTGTTCCGTCACGCTTGACCCCGGGAGTGGCATTAAGTAGTGTGCGGCGTTTGCAACAGAAAATTGGTATTTTGGAAGGGTATATTTATATACTCAGAAGAAGGACTTCGTAAGAATGAGACGGCGGTTAGGCTATACAAATATAGCTATTCGCATTAGTGAATGTTAACAACGAAGATTTATGTTAATCACCTTGGGTTAAAATTTTCTTGCCAAAGAATAGGATTTCGCATCTTATTAACGTATAGAAGTCAAAAAAAAGGTTGCCTAAACAAATATAAAAACAAAAAGGAAGTATATGTTGTAATATGTGCCGAAAAATAAAAATGTTTTCCTGCAACGGACGTGAAAGAAAAATTAAAAAGTATCTTTATGTAGATATTGGTTGAAATGAAAAAGTCTGTGTCACGAGCGGGATTCGAACCCACGACCTTCGGCTAAATATGCAGCTACCACTTGAGCTATCGTGACTTCGATCCGCTCGGACACCGCAACCTACCTTTCGAATTTTCCCTCCTTTTTGCCATTTTTCAAATGTCGTGTAATCAGGATTCGATTCTCGGTGACAAATGAAATGGTCAAGGAGAGCTTTAGAGAAGATATACTTCATTTTACTTATTAAATCCATTATTTATTTCGTTCCATTTATTTCGTGGTCCGATTGACCAAATAACTTCTTTCACTTAATTAATCTTTATGTATTGGTTGAAATGAAAAAGTCAGTGTCACGAGGGGGATTCAAAGGTCGTGGTTTTGAAGTGACACTGACTTTTTCATTTCAACCAATAACTTACATAAAGATTAAGTAATTAAAAGAAGTTATTTGGTTCACGAAATAGAATGGTTTAAAAAGTATTTTGTCATTAATTTTTACGTCTTGCCATTAAGATTGTAGCGAATCAGATCATAGAGCGTGTTATTACATTATGTTAAATATTTTACATTGTTAGGTGTTCATAAAAGTCTACACTATGTACAATTATAATAATTAAAGTTATACTGAACTTATTATTAAAGTAGGTACTGCTAAAGAAAAGGTTTAATCATGTTAATTGCGTTTTTATTTTAATTAGGCGATCCCACTGTAGTTACAATGTATGGCTGCACAACAATCTAACCCAACATTTTACATAGATGATACGAACATTTATATTTTGTGTTTATCGCATATTTTAAGCTATGTTATTGTGAAAAACGGACGGTGCTATTTTGTATTGCCCTAATGGCCTGACAAGGCTCCAGTTTTATCAGCCGAGCTCCTCAAGGCCTACCGAACCGAATGTCCTACCACCAAACGAGTAAGTTCAAGGCAGGTCAAGTCCTTTTAAGCCTGTAATTTATTGACGAAGGTCCGTACCCTGAAAACCGAGACGTTAAATATTTATCCGTTAAATTTTTATTTTTTTCAACATAATCAGTTCTACTGTCTGCATGGATGGAATGACTTTGAAAATCGTGTTTTCCGTACGATTGACTATCATTTTCAAAATAATTGGAAAAAACCTCTTATTTGCGACCGGTGTTTGTATAATTACGAAACATGTACATAATTATTAACATTATGGCGCAACTAAACAATACGGATTTACATATATATACATATTCTTACAAACCCAAGGACGCATTATATGTTTTTGCTATATTTTAATACCTTAAAAACGTCTGTAAGACAAGTGGGAGGACTTCAACAACATTTTTGTCTTATACATAGGTCAAATTTTAAATTTTTTGTTTGACAATTGAATTCATAAATCAAATAGAAGAATATTTTTTTAAATTCAGCTAGTGGTAGAAAGGGTTTGACTATATTTTCATCAACAGGTAGACCAACATAAAAGAAACTACTTCTATTGAAAATATGCTCTATAAATGGTTAAATAATATATATAAAAACCTCAATGATGTTAATCAGATCTAAAGAAAGGTTCGCGTATGTGCCAAATTCTTATTTTTTTCGGCTAAAAAACCTTAAAAATCAAACCTACTCCTTTATAATTGACATGTATCTGAAGAAATCTTATACCTTTTCGTAAAATCAACTTGAATCAATTTTTACTTACACCTTGCCTTTCTCAATTCTATTCGGTAAATATTTTTTTGAAGCTAATAATACTTTTAAGGGCTTAACACATTTTTATCATCGAGCTGATCATCTGTGATACACAGAAATCAGTTGGTAATTTGCATTGCATTATAGAAAAACGCGTGGTTTTATGTTTTATTAGTATGCATTATTTATTTATGTTTTATTATAGTAGGCAAAGAGCGACTATTACTCTTAGATCTCTTATCTTTTCCTAAAGACTTTATTTTTCAACACACACATACACACCCCGGGTCCGCTTGTTCTCGCCGTTGTCCCTTATTAGGACATTGAGCTTCACGATTGGTTCGTGCTTGACGGGTTGTGACTGGGTCCGAATTGTGTTTTTTCCGATTGACGATATTAAAGGACCACTTGTTTATGTGTTCTGAATGCGTAAACATCCAAACTTAAGTGAATTGACCTATACCGTTGCTATCTGCTGTTATCTTTATTAAAATAACAAAACACCTTTGATTTTCCTTAAAAGAGCGTTTTTTTAATGGTTAAAGTGCAAAAGTCGAAATGTTAGAAGGGGTTAAGAAGTTGATAAAAAATTGACCTGAGATAAATTAGGGAATAATTGTTTCCTGACAAAAAGCGATTGCGTTACAGTAGTTGCTAAATTGCTAAACCCCTTTGTGTGGTAATAATCGAAAAACAAATTAATATTTAAACTCAAATTGAAAATAACGTATTCTGTACTAATGAAGATAATAATTAACCAAAAAATGAAGATTTTAAAAGAAACACACCGGAATTATTCAACCCTACGCTCAAGATACAATTACAATAGTAGAAAGAACACATAATAATAATAACATAATAAGCGATATAATTTAATAATCTTTTTATCGTTCCATAAACGTAATAAAGACGAATCCATCATAAACATCCAACCATACTGACAAATCGCATTTTATTTTAAAGACTGTTAAGACTTTTAGTTACAAGCGATTGTTTAATTGAAGCTTACGTAAAACGGAATCTTTCACTATAAATAGTATTGTAAATACGCGCCGATAAGGGGCAAGTGTTTCTCCAAAACGGTGATAATTCTATTGGACTTGCTGGGAGAAGAAGTGAGAGTAAACATTATTGCAATTGCGCTTTATCGGAAGAGAGGCATTTTCCTTTTTAGAAGACGTTAATCAAATTAGGTACAAACGTTAAACAAAAATTTATCAATCAATAACCGTGAGTATTGGGATTTCCCATTCATAATTAATTCTCTCATCAATGCACGGGAAAAAACATTAATTAACGCATATAACGATTTGCCAAATAAACCCACCTGCCACTTTTCAATTCAGATGAATTTGTTGTCATCTATAATCTCCCTATCTCCTACAATTAAAATTATGTAAATAGGAGGGAAAATGAAAATGGGTGTTGGCACTAACCTTAAACGTAGTCTGTCAAAGTGGCCAACATTTATCATTAAATTCTAGAAAACAATTCTACACATTGTACTTAGTACAATTAGGATTATGAGAAAAATGAATCATGGAGAGTGAGAGAGAGAGAGAGAGAGAGAGAGAGAGAGAGAGAGAGAGAGAAAGAAAGAGGGAGCGAGGGAGTGGGGAGAGGGAGAGGGGGAGAGAGAGAGAGAGAGACAGAGAAAGAGAGAGAGACAGACAGAGGGAGAAAGAGAGAGAGAGTGAGAGAGAGGGAGGGAGAGAGCGGGAAAGAGTGAGTTAAGAGAGAATCTGCGAATGTGGGAAAGAACGGGTGAGTGAATTTGAGAGAGAGAGAGAGAGAGAGAGAGAGAGAGAGAGNGAGAGGGAGAGAGAGAGAGAGGGGGAATGAAAGAGTGTGTTTGAGGGAGAAGAGAGAATCGGGGTGGCGATATAGGTACATGCATTCAATATGAACATGTAGGGATACAGAAAGTAAGAGAAAGGAAGAACGAAACAGGCATGAACGCAACAAACATAAAATGTACATCCCATACGTGCATTGGGTTAATTTAACTGATCGTTTAAGAGAAAAGAAGAAGAAATTGTTATTTTAAACTTTTTCTTATCCAATTTTACCTTTCACCTGTCCACTGAAAAAAATATCACAACGAAATATACTTAGAAGCTCATCGGGTTCTATTTCAAAGCATTATAATTTATCTATCCATTAATAACCGTGCCGTACTTCATACATTCCTGATTAGCATTTTATTATTCCACGGTGGATATGCATCGTTGAAAAGTACAGGAGCGATATAGACCTCTGCCTACAAACACGAGGAAAAGATGGAATTTAACCGGCGTCCGACTAACACGCAAATGCCGAAAAAAATTCTGCGCATATGCGTGTGCGAGCCGCAGAACAGATTCCCACCACGTCTCTCATTACTTTTCAACGTGAAAATATTCAACGACTAATTTCATTTCGAAAGCCCGTCAGACTCAACATGTATGATTACTTTTATTTTTTTACATTTGAAGTTAGTACGACTGTATTTACTGTCTGGTCAAGTCCTGATAACGGCGTTTTCATTTTCCTTTAAAGTGTTTTCTTTTTAATTTAATACCGAAATAACAGTCACAAGGAGAAAAATTATGGAAATTTCGGCCAAAATCTGCCCTCGATATGTTCTTCATGCCATTGTTGTAATTTTAATATCAGTAAGTTTTAATTAAACATTGATTTGCTTATTAGTAGTTTCGTAGAAATATTCTCATCGTAACCTTTAAAAGAACTATTTGAATAGTGTGGGAGTAAAATTTAGTAAAAACTAAAAACATCATTAATGATAATAATAAACTCGTTCAAGCGAAACGAGGTTCGGGAAAGGTACGATAACCTTTTCAAATCATTCACAATGTAATTAACTGAAATATAATATTAGACGATGGATTGTATCAATTAAAAAAATATAAAACATAAATCGTTTAGGAAAGTTTCAAGTCGCGCCGCGCAGATTCGCGGATGAAAATATAATATTAGACGATGGTTGTATCAATTAAAAAAATATAAAACATAAATCGTTTAGGAAAGTTTCAAGTCGCGCCGCGCAGATTCGCGGATGACCCCCGGTGATAAAGGCTGACACTTGTGTCTAAAAGGATTGTAAACAAGGCTGTGTTTACTCATAACAAGTGTGTCAGTGAGGCCGTTGGATGTTGAGGGAAATTCCACGATCTGCGTTGAGGAGAAACGAGTTCACAACCGGTTCGAAAAGGTAGCTCAGTGCTAACTGTGTCACAGTAAGCCGTCCTGCAGCACACTTTTATGGATGTTTTGGTCGTGCGAGTTTTGTAAAGATAAATCAACAAGACTTTTACAATGCTGTATACTACGATATCAATTTTCGGGTTAGTGTCCGTTATTTATATAACGCTCAATAAGCACCAAATTTTATATTTGCGAGGCTTCATTCAGGCTATTATATATTTAAAGGCTACAAATTAATTTCACTATTTTGTCCAATAATTACGTGATGAAAGAGGATAAAAAGGCGAAAAACTAAATACGAACGTACCAATTTGGAATAGTGAGTGAACTAATGCTGCTCGTCTAGCGTACTGACGAATTATGTAAAAAAAAATGCAAATTCCAGAGAACCTGTTTCATATGATATGGTTTGCGGCAGGAGCAAATATCTAAGAAGGCAAATGTTAGAAAGAATTCGATAAAATTCTGAAAAGCCTATTTATAAGTTTCACCTAAGGTCAAAATACTAAGGTTGACCCGGCATGAAGTAGCATTAAATATAAACTAAACCGACGAGTCAATTGGAAATCACAACTGTGAAAAGAATGAGAACAAAACTGAAAGTACTCTCATGGTACTAAAAAGAAGTTTCAAATTTTCAAATAATATTACAAAAGTAATAAATTATTGTAAAAGGAATGATGTTAATTAAACTTAATGAAGAACACAATGCTCCCGAATACCTTTGATGTATGTTAATTATCTTATAAGGAACGGACTAATCAGATGACTGTGAAAATACAAGCTTCTAGAATAGTTTTTTGTAAATTTTTATGATAGCAGGGTAGATCAGCGAAAATCTCTTGCTTGACAAATATTATAAAAATCTATTAAAAAAACCAACAAAAGCAAAATTATATAAGAATCTAGTAAAAGAGGGGAGACAACTTTCTGTGTTACAAACAATGTTTTCGTTTACCAGACTTGTGATAATTATTATTATTTTATTTTATTTTTTAACGAACAACTCATTATTGGCTAAAAGAAAAAACACAATGTGATTAGCAAGAAAATAAAATATGAAAGAATAAGCTATAATATATAAAATTGAATAATTAAATAAGCTAAAAGCTCAGAATAGTTGGTCCAATCTGAACGGGGTTTGTCGTAGAATATAAGGTTATGGAATTCCTGGAACATATTTTTATGATGGTTGATCACAAAAAAATATATATACATTGCTAGACAAAATTTTATAAATATCTGCGTCAACACAGAAAAGAAGAAACCAAAAGCTCCAAAAAACCCCAGGTGGACGAACCCAGTGAAGAATACATTGCAGAATTACTTCAACTTATTATTAATTGATGATATTTATCAAAAAAATGCAAAGGTTTACTGGGACTACAGTAAATATGGTGTTAAATAGGTTCCCAGGACTAGAGTATATATTAAACAGGGTAGACTGGAGTAAATATGTGCAAAAGTAATTTTTAATAACAAACCGAACAATTGGAAAAAAACGATGGAAAGTTCATTCATGCTAACTACTAAGGTACTATTTTTATACTTATTTCCGACAAAAGTTATTAAAAATTAATAATTTTGTATGGAACGTTTCCACGGCTTCCCTGGAATGTCTGCGTGAAGAAATCAATGTTGAATAGTCTATACACATAATTTGACGATTGTTGCTATTTTTTAACTTAGTCCGCTAGCTAATGATAAAAACATAATAGAGACAAAAGAAAAATAGTAATGGCAAAAGCGCGAAATATCTAAATTTTACGTCAGTATGGGAGATTTAATGACAAATTTTAATTTACTTACAGTACTTACATGTTTAAGAATTAGAATTAGTAAGTGAAAACGTAACAACCAGTCGACAATTTTAATTTCTTTTTTAGAACATTATAATCATTTATAGACAATAGCCGATATGATATTGCGTTCGTTTTATTTTAATTCAAACGGTGGCCCGAAATTTTATTTACCCTTGATAATATAATATAGATAATCGACGTCTACAAGAATAAAGAGCTTCCTTTTTAACGCCCCATCTTGTGAATCATATTAAAGTCCGGCTTGTTTCGCGAGTCGTTGCTGTTTTTTCTTCTCCCGTTATAAAAAAAAACTCTCAGACGATCTTGAATTCTACCCGGACTTTCAAAGTATAGCTGAGAAGAGGCAGATGTTGTAAAGGGTGGGGCTTACAGTTTCAGAGGGTGAGTCAGGGAACCACCCCAATGGCCTTAGTTCGGTTATAAATAGCCCCTAAAAGGAGTCGCCGGCACTGCTCGACTGGTGGTTTTTAAAAGGGAAGAACAAGTGTAATTCACCTGCCTGACCTACTCTATTTTCCTACCAATGTACAATACAATTCCGTTTTTACGAACTCGGCCCGACGTATTGTTTATTGAATAAACCTAAAGGTCCATTATTCAAAGACTTATTGTCATACAACATATACTAAACTTGGCCTCGATTTATGGTCATAATGGAATAATTTCTCAACTTAGTAGTCCCAGACAGAAAAAACAAAATCCAAAAGCGTATTTCAACCCAAGGTGAGTAGGCGAATGACAGAGATCTCTTTATTAGGATTACAGAGCGATCTTCATTCACCCACACATTTTTTTTTTGCGTTTTGAGTTTCCACTGGACACATCAACATTTCGGATTGTATATATGCTAATCTTCACTGGCAGACAATTGGAAAAATAACAGTTATGTAATTAAAAAAGAAAAGAAATGAGTATATACATATTTGGGAAATGTTAATCGGATCGAACAAAGTAAACACGTATTTCAAAGTGGAATGATTATTAAAGGTAAAAACATTGTAAAATTGTATGAAAACTGTTTAAAAGTGATCAATAACTAAAAATAAAATTAAACTGGATAAATGAGAACGAGCTAATTGCTTTTCTGAAAGATATCAACGTTTTAACCAATTTCAATTAATTGTTCTTTTTATGTAAGGTCTTGGTTAAGATGACAACGTTAGTGAGACGAGCGGGATTCGAACCCACAACTTTCGGCTCAATACGCAGCTGCTCTAACCACTTTTTGCAGTCGTTACTTCGATCCACTCGGACACCAATTCCCCATCTCAACCTACAACAACCTTCAAATATTTCCTCTTTTTTGCCATTTTTCAAATGTGTAATCAGGATTCGATTCTCAACGACTTATGAAGTGGCCACGAGGAGCTGATAGTGAAGTGATACTTCTTTTACTTATTAAAAACATCATGTTTAGTAGTCTAATTGACCAAATTACTTATTTCAATTAATTATTCTTTTTATGTAAGGTCTTGATGGAGATGAAAAAGTTAGTGTACGAGCGGGATTCGAACCCACGACCTTTGGTTGTGCAAAGTATCGATTTGGTAAAAGAGTCGTTTCTCCAGGAAAGGCAATTTGACCGTTCTATTCAGGCACATTATTGCTTTTTCTTAGTTCTCACTATTTCTAGTGAATTTGTCGACGCCACTTTAGATCATATTAGTTGACAGCTCTTCAAGCACTCACCATAGAAACATTAAAAATAAGAAAAGAAAGAACGAAGAAAAACTATTATCCAATTTTTATTTAAAAAATATATAAATAATTGAAGAGCAAAAAATGTACGAAATAAACGACAAAAGGAACACAGATCATTATCGCTTTGTCCAATCATAATACATAATTTATACTTCAGTTTTTATGCCTGATCGCTACTAGTTACAAAAACCCTCACCAAGCTTTTATTATTTTCTAGATATATATTATATTGTTCAATTTTTTAATGTTACGTTTAAACCGTTAATACAAGAAATAAAAAAAGGTTGTTTTCTCGTATATACACATGTATGTATTAAGTATGAAATTTGTATTTACCGGTGCATAGAAACTTCTAAATATGTTGACTAAAAAATTCCTATCACAATTTTACATTTGTTGTTTCTTAATACATTATGATTATGCGAGTTATCACAAACTGTCACGTAATATGTGTGTGTGTGTGTGTAAATTTTAAATATTCAAAGATTTGATACAACAGATTTCCAATTTTTATTTCCTAATCCTTCAAAATCATTGTTTTATCGTTTTTTTATATTCTATAATGCGAAACAAAGCATTTTACATATATATCTTATTTATTATATATTTTTTAATCTTACTTTTTGCTCGTCCTTGAGTCAATTTGATGATTAATTTGTAATTTTAAATATTGGATTCAGCATTAAAAAAAAGAATAATTGACAATATAATTTTCCTAGCGTTTTCTTAATTACGAGCCGTGCTATCAAAGGGAGCCTTTATTAAAGAGACTAATAGAGAGCACAGATTGCAAATTTACTTTTGTTGAAGAGTCCTTGCCGTTTTTTACATTATATGATTTTTTTTAATACTTTATTGTCGGTTAATGGTTGGATTTACAAAGTCTATTTACTTCGTTCCATTGGCCTTATTGCTAGTATTGGACTTTGGCATTTTATTACGTAAAGCGGCAATAATAGCTAGGAACGGCATGAAAATTGAGTTTCACTTTTCGGTTCTAAATACCGTGAAGGTGAAAGGATTTTATTTTAAGAAACGAATTTGTATTTTAATGTCTGTTTTTATTGTAGTTTCAATATTAGCCTGGCACAAATAGCCACCATTGTAAACCTAGACGAGCCCTTCTCGATCTGTTTCGAAAACGTGGACCAGTTCCAAAGATTGATTGTAGAAATCAGATGACTCGTTTTAAAAATAGTATCGGATCGAATTGGAAAAACTGGGTTAAACTTTGCTGTAAATTTCAACCGTCGGACGACTTTTGATTTGGTATTTTTATAACTCCGGCCCAGTGAGACGTAGTGCGTTCGTCGTAACTTCGGAACGCAGTGGCGGTCAATTGAAGAAGCGACCCGCTAACTGGGTCACAAATATCAAAGCGAGGTTTTATATAAATTTCTAGCCTTTTTCTAAAATGACAACGACAAAAAATGGTTTTATTTCAGTCCCGGACTCACGCCGAGAGACGGAGAAGGATGGATAAAAGTCGAGAAACTAATTCTGGAAAACGGTGCACACGTTCTATAAATACGAATTTAGAAATGTAGTAACAGGCGAACACCGAAGGAACCAATTACACAGCTATTTTAGAATGCATCGTTACTACAAATAGAACGTGGTATTTGAACGAATGCAAAAACCAAACGATTTTTCTTAATCAATAAAACTCGTATCTTTTTTAGAAAGAAAACAAAGAATTTTTTTCATGACCCTAGCTATACTATAGCTTTTACAGATGTTCGTAATCAATAATGGTTGAATTTGACCAAAAACCATAAAAGAATGATAGATGATGTTTATAACACCGATTTCGAAACGTTAAAACAGCCGCCAAGTTCTGGTCAGACTTCAACGCTGAATATGGCGGATTGCCTAAACGGAACACGGCGAGAATGGGCGGACCAGGATGATAGATGGTGTTAAAACCAGCTTACAAATGGTGCAGACCAATTAAGAAATCTTCACAGAGAATAAATCTTTAAAAACACAATATCTGCGCCAAGCCTCGCTGTTTCCATATGACAGTGCGAAGAGGTTCCTAAAGACAGATAACCAAAGTAACGAGTTATAGTTTGTATAAATATTTTGACTTTTCAAACCATCAACCTTTAAAAAACTATTCTTAAGAGTTGGTCAGAATGGAACGCTGAATATGCCAGTATACCTCAACAACGTTCCCAACTCAATTGCCAACCATGTACGATACCTCGGACTCTACCTGGACAAACGACTCACGTGGAACCCCCATACACGACTTAAGCGCACACACTGTAACATACGATTTTGCATGCTTAAACGACTACTCGTCAGACGATCCAAACACTCACTAACAAACAAAAGAAAACTTTACATTGCCCTCCTGGCCCATGGATTTATACATTACGAACTTTACGGGACTGCTAAGCGTTCCAACCTCAATCGAATCCAATCCCTTCAACCCAAAATTCGCATGGCAATAGTCAATGCCCCTTTCTATATATCCAATCACACCATCCATACCGACCTAAATGTCCCTCTTATTACAAAGCTAGCCCAATCCCGCTACAAGACGTTCCATTCCAAACTAACCCATCATCCAAACCCTGTCGTCAAAAACCTGTCATCTTAACGCTTGACATCGGTCTCGTAGGACGGAGTCCATCTCGCTCATCGTATTGATGTACGAACGGTTACCATCACTGGATGGTAGCTGTTCAAGCTTTCATGTTACTCTTATAATTGTTTATTTGTAAATACTGTTTTACTCGTTGTGTCGAAGAATGCAGTTGTAAATAGATAAATAAATAAAAAAAAAAAGAATATGCGAAATTAAATTATGGTCCATTAGAAGACTGATTTGTATTTAAACTTTTTGGTTTTTGGTCAAAGCTCGAGCCGTTGTGACTTACCAATGCGCTCAAGGCTGATTTTAAAATGTCGGAACAACTAACTTAAAACCAAGCATATGGCCTAATGCATAACTGAAGAAAGGAAGGAACAGCGGACTGGCACGATCTAGAACTATCAAACATTGTACAAAAAAAATACGAAAATAACAAGCCTTCCCAGGGAAAACATAACAACTTTTGACGCAATAAAAGAAGTCATCTCCATAAAGTCTCGTTATTTGTACATGCCGTATTACAAAGAAGTTCACAAGACAAATAACCAAACTAACAAGTTATAGTTTGTATTTATAGCGATTTTGACATAGCAACAACCTTAAAAACATAATTACGATTGACGATGGCTGTAACGGCTTAGGCGTCGACACGGCACTCATCACCGTAACGTAGTGTATTAAGAAAAAAATTAATTAAATTGTTAATTATTTGTCGTAATAGCACGCTGAATAGACAATCAAAGTTAGAAAAGAAGAGTTAACTGTTGGTCAGCCTGGAACAATAAGTATGAACTTCTAATGTATAACCGATCAAAGCTAACTAAAATTATCTACAACGATCAAACGAAACAAAACAAACTCGTCTTCACAGTGAAAAAGTAATGACCCGAAACAATGAATCTTCAAAAAAACATCATCACCGCCAAGATTCGTTGTTTCCAGAGCTATAACAAGCAGAACTCACCGATAACCAAAGAATTAACGATTTTTATACTAATTTTAACACATTGAAACAATAAACTTAAGAAACATTTTTTTTAAATATTGGTCAATGTTGATAGCACAATAGTGTAATAGCTAATCGAGCACGACGAGAAAGACGGTCCAAAGGATGATCAATGACGATCGAACGAATGTTGCAACACATATTAATAAACAATCCTTCGCGGCGAAAACGTAATAACACTCGAAAACAACAAATAGGTAAAAACAAACTATATTTAAAAAGCAGATAATATTGTCGAATATATTTTATACACAAAAAATAAATATTAAAGATAGTAGTAGCTATTAAAAAAAAGTTATCACACATTTCCCTTTGATTTTTATACAAGCATGGGAAACAATTATTTCCCTCAAATATCATGGTCACCATTTAACAAAAAAAGAACATTTTAAATCTTTCCCGACTATGGAGTGATTCTATTATAGAATATACAATAAAAAACTTGAAGATTTATGTTACCTTTTTGCTTTTAGTAGTTGAATACACAGTTATACGCATAAAGAATCGTATATTGGATTGTTATTGATTGATTTCCCTTCGACGGGTCTTTCTCCTCCGTTCCAACATGTCAAAACGAATAAAGTAAACTTTTCAAAATGTATTTATTCAAATATGGACCATACCCATACACCCAGTTAAATTGTAAATCTCCAAGAGAAAATCTAAACTCGCTTTGTAACCGTGTTGCAATTACAAAATAACAATTTGTTAAGTTCATTTTAATTTTATTTGCAAACTTGGTCCTAAGTTCAAGGTCCCTGGTGCAATTTAAAACACGTGACGTCCTTTATATTATGCACCGGCTCGGTGCCCGCACGACAACCGACCGGGCATGCGAAAAATTGACCAAACAAGGGGGAAAAACGGTTTCGGCACTGTGTATAATATCACGACTTGAGGTTTAAAGCAGAATAAAAAATTAATAATTAAGGGCGTAATTAAGCAAGAAAATATAACAGAAACACATGCGAGAGATAAAACTATTTCAAAAACAGACACCCAAAAACATAGATTGAAGAAAAAAGAACACAAGTCCTTTAAACAATTTTACCTTATAAATTAATCATTTTATTACATGGTACTGGATGATTTAAAACGGCGGGATAGCAAGTTAACAATATTTAATTGTACAAAATAATTAATTTTAAAGCGATAATGTTACGGTTTAAGTAAACAAGATTTATGCATTAATCTGCAACACTGGAATTAAACCATGCGATAAAGGCCATTTATGTTTGTTTTTATGCATTCGCGAATATAATTAATTCAAGTTTGCCCATTAACTTAACCAGATTACGCATAAACATTTGTAATCTGGGTTTCCACTTAGTAAAAACTTTAACAGTATTTCAGTAGAATAAATATATGATCCCTTGATCAGATATGACCGAATGTTGAAGATGATACGCGCTTTTTGAAAATAAATTAGCCGATATTTGATCATTTCATCCGGAAACATTATCCACTTTATTAATTAAAAACGGTCACAATCAAATATTTAGATTAACTAGCTAGCATAAACAAAAAATAAAAGTGTTTTATTTTTGTTCTTACTGATCGATTCTACTTTTTGCTTAGTCATTTATTTAAAGAATCGTATGGTCTGATGAAATATTGTTTAACTTTTACTATAGCGTATTTATGATATTGGTTTTGTATGACTGGAAAAGAAAATATTATATATTATAACGAAGAATATTATGTTTGTACTGTGAATTTCAGAACTGAATTATTTGCGGGTTAACCTGTTAGATTAGAGATAAAAGAAGTTTGTATAATACAAAGTTCAAACTAATTACAAACTTTCTCAATATTTCAGCTGAAGCAAAAATGAACTGTTATGATAAACCGCGTTTTGAAATACAGTCGATTGTTGACATTTTTCGTTCCATAACGTTCTGTACTAATTATGGAACAAAGTCAAAATCAAATCTTTGGATTAACTAGATCCAGCCTATACTAATCTTAAGATAAGTTCTTTTTGCTGCGCACTTACTGATCAGCACATTTATTTTTAAAAAAGTGTTAAGCGGTAAAGACTATATAGTTTATTTTGTTTATCAATTAGATACACTCATACATATTAGAACTCAGGATTCCAAATAGAAAAAACTTTTTTAAATATTTCAGGGCAATGAAAATGGTCGCATATGACGAAGAATTATTTGAAAATATTCGTTAGTTGATATTTTCGCGTATAACGTCAAATAAAAAATCAAATTAAAATCCTTTGATTAATTACATCCAGAATAAATTAATCAAAATTATGTCAATTTCAATTCCTTTTAATTTAAAACTTTTCTTTTAAATATATAAGCGGTTTTTTGTATCATTTGTGAAAATTGATTTTCAAGTATACTCAATAGCTACGATTTTTAATCTCGGTCCGAAACTATCGAAAACGTTTTTAATTTGTTGAATATAAGCATCAAATGTGACAAAAAGCGTTTCGAAAATACAGTGGAATGTGACCATTCCATCCCCTTTTTTTAAATATCAAACGTCAAAATTAAATAATTGCATGGAAGTACATAAATCCTCAAATAAATCTTACTCTCATAACTTTTGATACTTTAATGCAATCTTGACTTTCAAAGCATCTAGTTTGCTCAGGCGATATCCCGCAAACTATCTTGGATAAAAAAAGAAGAGAAAGAGATAGATAGATTAGATTGATTTAGAGAGAGAATGCAAGCTTGACTTTTAAAGCATCTAGTTTGCTCAGTCGATATCCTGTGAACTATCTTAGATCAAAACAAGAAAGAGAAATAAAGAGATAGATAGACAGTGAGATTGATTGATTGATTTCGAGAGAGAGAGAGAGAGAGAGAGAGAGAGAGAGAGAGAGAGANGTGAGAGTGAGAGTGAGAGTGAGAGAGAGAGGCAGACAGACACAGAGAGACAGAGACAGAATTGTCCCAAATCAATATTGAAACAGTACGTTCCCCAATCCAATGTGCTAACAGCAACAACCGTTCTGTGTAAGGGAATTTATAAATTTACAAGTTCGTCCTCTTCACCCTTGAAAATCAACGCTTCTTGTCCTTAATTAGGATCAAATCCGACTGTCTAACTGTGTCTTTTGCGTCGCATAGTAACCGCAGGTATAATTCTCAGGAGTCGTCGAAACAGTCTGGGTGGGTTGAATTTTCAGAATTATCTATTAATACTGGAAGGGTTTTAATTAATTAAATTTTTAAATGTTAAGTCGTTTATTAAGCATAAAAGGTTGACAAATTACTTTTGGAAGATTCTATTTTGCCAATGACAGACAATAGCAAATTTTATTAATTATAAAACGAACAAATCTTTGGATTTACTATATCCCGCCTAAACTAAATCCAACTTGGGAAGCCGTTCATATTATTCCTTTCGTAAATCTATTTGTATTCGGGGTCAAACTTATTTTTTAAAAAATGCTTAATATTTGGGGATAAACGAAAATCACAGATTATGAAAGCTTTCGCAAAATAGAAGAATAGGGAAGAATTTTCATCCATAAACGTTAGCTTTTTCCATTGTCAAACAACAAATCGAAATTTAATCTTTCAATTAAGAGTATGACAATCATTGACAATGTCGACCTATAAAGACCTTTAATGAATATTAAACAAGTCCATGTCTTTGGATTAACTTTACTAAACTAGGTTATATTTAAACTTGTAAGTTGGTTTTTGATTATTACTGAAAATTAAACGACCAAAAAACCATTAACTGCGATACAACACACATCCTGGGTTTATACGTGCTAAAAACGTTTTTAAATATTCACCAACATCTTAGTCGTTTCACATCAATATAAGGTCAAAACGAATTCGGACTAAAGTTAGCCAAATATATTGGATGGAGAACGGGCGATATTTCATGATTTTATTTTTTAAATAATTTTTCTTTCTGATGGAATGCCGAGAATTAAAAACAGATGAATGATTCAATGCGCACTTGAGGAATCCAACAAATGTAAACAAAGTCATCTATCCTTGCAAGAAAAGGGGGGAAACTGTATCAACCCAATATTCATAGAGAAAAAGGGCGATCCGGTGACTTATTTGAAAAAGGCGTAAATAATTAAAATACGTTTTATGACTCCCCTTTTAGATTAGAAGCATAATACGATATTAATACATCAAGCGATGATCCTTCTTGTGCAGAAATATAAAAAATGTTTATACACATATATGCTAGGAGATAATGGGGATCTTGAGATTTGATAAAGTCGAATCGAACTCAGACTGTTTGTAAAAAACAACGCGATAAAGCAGAATGTTTTCGATGCGAGTAAGCCAAAATATTTTGGGTAAAAAAATTGAAATACGGCCCTCGGCCGAGGTTTACCTGTTGGGGAATCCAAAATAACTGCTGAACACAACACTGTGATAAAATAAATAAACACTTCCGGTGATCGGCTCTTGATAAAAACTCGAAAACGGATTGTGTTGAACTGGTTACTAGGTCGGGAACATTAGTGAGACGAACGGTGCAAAGGCGCTTGATAAACTGGAGGGAGAATTGACAACGGGCCGAGAGAAATGAGTGGGGTCGCCCCGAGAAACCAATGGCGTTTTACGAACGGAATCCCTCAACCTTGACGCCTTTGCCTTTCGTAGAAGGCATCGACGAGGGTTGTCCTTTTGGTAACGATTTACAGAAATGATATAACGATCTCATTAAAAGAAAAAAGGTCCGTTTTGATTGGATTTTAAATTGGGTAAGTTAGACACCATTCTGGAAGAAACGCACAATTGATATTTATACAATGACAGGAAAAAAATTCCACCCACTTGTAATATAAATTGATTTGTATATATTTTTCTATATTAATCAAAGTTTCACGTTTTTTAACGTATAATAATTGAGTCTTTGTCTAAAAAAGAAAAAATGTAAATTCGTAAGAAAAATGAAGAAAAAAAAATAAGACGGGCAGATAAAATTGTTTTAATTTTGTTAACATTTCAATATCGCGTATTTCCTCCCTCCTCTTGCTTTAATTACCCTCATCTTGGCGCCTTGGCTTACGTTCTAACAGTCTGGAATTGTCTCTTTGCTGGAGGTTAGTATTTTCTTCACCAAGAATCCTTTCAAGATCGTGGAATGTATCAGGAATTGATGGACGTGTTCTTATTCGTCTTTTGAGGTTATCCCATAAATTTTCGATGGGGTTAAAGTCTGGAGAACGGGCTGGCCATGCTAAGACGATGTTGTGCTGTGGCAGTACGTTTGTACTAGGCGACCGACATGTGGACGGGGATTATCGTGCATTAGAGTAGGATTGTCGTTGATTTCATCGAGGATAGACAACGCATGTTGTTCCAAAATTTCATCTACATAGCGAGTGAAAGACCCCACGAACAACAATCAGCTACGTTGAAAAGGTTGGCTCTGGGAAAAATGACAAGCTCCGTACCTTTGATTTCGCCTTCTCTACACTCATGCACACCAAACTGAAAGTAGAGCAGACCAATCGTCCAAAGACCAATGGCTGTGTTCTTGAGCAAGTGGGAGCCGTGCAACTCTGTGTTCTGGTCAATTCTGGTCCTCTTACGGGACGAAACGCCATCAGTCCATACTGGTTTCATCTTCATCGAGCAGTGCGTTCAGAAATTTGGACACCTCGAACTTCCTGCAGCTGATGAATCACTTGAACAACAGTAAGGTGCCGGTTTCGCAAAATTCTCAAAGTCAAAAAACAGTTATCCTGTGGGTCTGTTACCCTAGGACGTCCAGAACCGGGCCTTCAGTGGTAGAACCCAGTTTCTCGAAAATGTATAACGGTGTCACGCAGAGTTTCGTATGGAACTCCGATGACAATAGCCGCATACCTGATGGAACGTCCATCATCAATAAGTGCCACACCACGCGCAACATACTCAGCACTAAGTGGCATTTTTAAGTATGAAAATTGAAATTAAGAAAACAAAGATGAAAACTAAAGAGTTTATTGCTTCATAATTGAAATGGGACTGAAAAAACATATTAATTTCCGTAAAAAGTAAATATTGAAAAATCCGTTATCTTTGTTTTGGATTAAGGTTACGTGTGTTTACCTTTAATTGATATCCCCAATTTAAAACAGCATTAACAAATAGTTATTGACAAAAACGATGAGACAAATTAAGAGCAGAATTTTCTTCGATCGAGAAATAGAGAAAAAATGGAAAAAAAAAATCAATTGGGTGGAATGTTTTGCCTGTCAGTGTATTTTCATTACTAGTATCCACATTTACACCATTATTATTTATTTATGAACGGATATAATCGTACAAAAGTATATAAATGTATTACAAGTAATTATACATAAAAAGAGCTCATATTCGTGTTTCCCTGCGTGCATGATCTCCATGGATATACTTATATGGAAGATCGGACGAAGGAAACGTAAAGCATGCGAAGACTAGGCCTATAGAATCCCTTGACTGCGTGAAGGATTTGTTGACTTTTGGGTCAGCCGCGGACGGCGGGGGGGGCCTGATCAGGGGCACAGAGGAGTTAGGGTGCCAGATCCTATCTGCAAGATAGACGTAGCCAACTGAAGTACGGTGTAGCGCAAGAGTGTTCCAAGTTCCAAGACCTGTAGCGCGCTACGTGGGAAAGGAATCAATAGTAGTTGACTGAAGGTGAGACCCCTAGCGTACTTAGAGAAGAGCCTGTTGTATGGTGGTGCCTTTATTGGGTTCCTTTACCGAAGGAAGTGTTACTCTAGGGGTGGTTAGAAATTCCGCTAGCAACAAAACCGCGGCTGGAGCCGATCTGGTAGTTTCGAAGCTAGTGAGGCACCTACAGTCAGGGTCGTAGAGATGCCTTCTCTATCTAGTTAATATATGCACGGTTAATCAGTTGATGTATTTCAGCGCCAAGTAAGCTGTTTTCCAATGCGACCCAGGATCGGGTGCAAAGATGCTGACCTGCCCCCTCGTCAATTTCAATGTCAATCTGTCTGTCTCGCTCTCTCTTTTCTTATACTCACTCAAGCTCACTCTTTCTCCCCCTCTCTCTTTATAAAAAGAGAGAGAGAAAGAGACAGAGAAGAGAGCGAGAATTGAAAAATGTAACGATATTGCTGGCTTTAAAACTATTACTAACAACTTCGATTCCACATCACAATTTACGTATACATGTGCGAACAAAGTAAAGCACTTCGACTCAATTGGCAAACTTACAATGTGCATAAACACATAAAAATTGTCATTGAACAAAGTGCAAGTAAAAAGTCAAACATACAATATTTTAAATAATTCAATATCACTGACGTCACTGATTCAATATGCTGTATTGAGGAGAACTTTGCCAACTAGTTATTCGGCTATTATGTTTTTGTTTTTTTTATAGCTGACATATTTTTATCAACATTTTATTCTTTTACTGTAAATATTACGTGCAACAAAAGTCTCAGCTTGTCTAGAGACGAGACGATAGACCATTCCAGCATAAAAATTGCTCCCAACTCGGCTATTATAATTAAAACTGATGCGGCCTACATAGCCAATTGAAATTGAGTCATTTTCTTCCACGTCCCGCAAATTCGCATTGTGTGTACTGCATGCAATTTTCAGCAAAAGTCAAAACAACCCATAATATTATTCCTCACCACCACAAACCCAAACGTTAATTAAGTGAATTCGGTTAATAATAGGCCGTAAGAAACAGCTTGTTAAAATTTGGCCATCTCTGAACGATATAAGATCGATTTCAACTACAGTACAATTACAATGTACGCATTAACAATCAATTATACACATAGCATAATATAACGGGCACGTGAACTTAAATTGAACACCCACCCGAGAAGTGCTGAATAAACCTTGGAACACATTAGACACAGAAAAACCTCATTACAAAGTTCTGAAATCATCGTCGACGAGCTCCCCTTTTTGACAGAATGTTCGTCTGTACCGGGGATAGGAAGTAAATATTTTTTAAAGCCTACATTTGAACCATTTTGTATACATCTTTCTTGGCAGAATTAAAAATGTCATACAATTTTACGATTCTCGTCCAAAACACATATCAACCAAACGAAATTGATAGTACTTATTAAAGCTAGATGCAAGCTGAATCACCTTCAATCTTGGTTTACCGTTTATAGTTATTTAGTTATAATTGATGCGTGTCACTAAATTAAATGGAAAGACGCTAGTTCTGTTTAGGATAAAAAGATTTGACTTTTTAGATTAGCAAAAAAGATAGAATGTGAATTGTGTATCCAACTATAGTTTGTGCATAGTTCCCATGTATCTTTGGTATAATTGTAGTGGAATCTTTTACAAACTGCCTTCTGAAAAGGAAACGGACAATTCAAACAAATACTGTTCTATTCGACAATCTAATTGCAGGAAAAGCGGTCAGTATCATAAAAACAGTCGTTTTCTACCATGACAAAAACCACTATTCGTAAATCAGTGTGTACGGATTTTGCCTACGTAAATATTTAAACACATTTCTCGCATAAGATTGTAATAACATATCATAAGCATTATAGGGAGAAGATAAACCGCCGGTTAACATGTATTGAAGAAGCGAGGATAGACGGGCCAAAATGATCAATTCACAATGCTTTAATCAGGCAGAAATCGTTGACAAAATAATTTTTGGTGATATATTGTAGTAGATTTTATACAATTTTTTGTTTTATGGGAACTTTCCATGTTTTTTGTTTGCTTTGTCTACACGAGATTGATGATTTGAGCTCACATCGGCATAATGGACTTCTCCAATTTCCGTATTCTTTTCACGTTATTTGATATGTACTATCAATTTCGTTTGGTTGGCGTGTTTTTTGGACGGTATACGAGAATCGTACAATTGTATAACATTCGCAATTCTCTTCATTTTTTTTTTGGTATGGGGTAGGGATAAACTCGACATTATTTTCTTATCAAAGGGACTTTTTTGTTACTCTAAATTGATAACAGTCCCTTAGATATTGAATTATCAAACAACTAAGCGATATCGTTTACCCTCTTACATACTCTTCTCCTGCAGGATGAAAGGATAAGCTTTAAAAATCAAATCGTCAATAATATAAATATCATCAGCCCTATGGAATACAACAAACTGAAAATTTAGATTTCTAAATCTAGATTTTAGATTAGGCTTCTACCAAAGCATAGAAAAGTGACTGAATACAAAAGACTGTAAAAAGAAATTAGTAAGGTTTAATTTTTATCAATTAATCTTTGCTCAGAAACATATAATATCTAACTTGGTCAACGATAGGTCAAATCATCCCTGTTTTACATTTCGACTTTGAATATTCCTTTTTTTGGCCCAATAACTTGTAGAAATGGAACAGCTTCTTACGTTTTACTGGATTTTCAACACTGGCAGAATGATTGTTCTGACAAATTATTAAATGCGTTGTGCTGGAACGTTTGAACATCAATTTTCTACTCAAATAAAAACTCGCTCTCAGCACGACAAACGAGAATGACACATCTACACGGAAAACAAATACTTTGAGCTCTGAAGATGATCTCAATAAAGATCGAAACATTGGGATGATAAAGAAAATGTTTTTCTATAACCTACGTACCAGACCGCACCTCACGATCTCCAAATAATCAAACGAAAACATTTATGATATTTAGCCCTTTGTCGACTTATTTTTCATCTTTCAGTTGGGTTATGTGTATGTAATTCTTCATTTGAATGAACGCTTCGTAATTGTAAAAGAATAAGAAAAACATATCTTTTAAATTTAGATTTTTCGTTGCACTTTTATGGTGTCATCAAATTTATCTTATATATATGATTTAGGTTATTGTTCGCAAAAAATGACGAGTAGACTTGAAGCTACTATGTTTTCTTTGAGTAAACAGAAAAAATATATTACATTAATCATACAACGACATTCTCACTATCGATCCTCTTCATTCTCTTATCTACCCACTATTGGGAAATCGGTTTTAAAATAAAGATATTGCAATGTTAACTGCGTCACTTATCGAAAAGCCCGATTCGAACTTACTGGGTTTCAACGATTCTGAAACGATAATACGAAAAAATTAAAGCGATTTACTTACAAGCTTACAAGTAATTGCTTAATCACATTTCCCTTCCTCAATTTTTAATGTATGCTTCAAGTGATTTTTAATTTTATTTCTTTTATTTTAATTTGTTTTCGAATTATCCTCTTTCAATCAATCTTCTTCTAGAGGCTTGAATCAACAAGCTAGAGGAAAACCAACGAATATAAAACGATCCTTTCTCAATTTTGAAATATTCGATTTATCCTTATTGAGATAATTTTTTATGGTGGTTTTCTTGCTGTTAAGCTTTTGAAACTTCACACCACTGACAACACTTAAGTAGAGCTTACAACTCACTATTTGAATAAAGTATTTTTGATTTGTTGTTCGTAGTTTTGGTAGTTACAGAACTGAAATATATACCTCACGTTAACCTCAATTTTTCTCAATTCTCCATTTTTCGATGTTCTTGACGGTAATATATCTGAAATAAGTTTTTGAAGTACCCTAATATTCACAATTTTTCCAGATTCAATTATTCAGGTAAAACAACTAACAGCGTACCTAAAGTAATTAATAGCCCCAATTTTCCAAAATTCAATGCTTGGCGGTAAAACAACTGAAAAAAATACGTGAAGAATATTCCCAATTTTTCAATCTAAAATTTTTCGTGGTAACATAATCAAAAAACGTACCTGTAGTACCCTAATATCCCGATTTTTTCAAGATTCAATTCTAGGTGGTAAAAAAACTGAAATAAATACCTGATGTACGCTAATATTCTAAATCCATCCACTCTTTCTGACTTGGGTAACATACAAAACTTAAAAACACGATAAAACTGAATATTGAATTTTATTTATTTCTGATTATTTAAAGATCGTGAGATGGGTCTGGTGTGACGTAGATTTACAAAAACATTTTCTTTATCGTGCCAACTAATTTATTTATTTATTTTTAATTCATAGTTTGTAAGTTTTGGTAAACATTGATAATAAGTACGTGAAGTACTCAAATAGTCTTGTCGATCGGATAAATTGTTGGATATTTGTTCAAATTTCTTGGTCCACCTCATCTCTTGGTGGTAAAAAACCTAACTAAAATAACTTATGGAATGTATGAATATGTCCATTAATTAAAAACAAATAAAACAAAAAATTTACTATTCTATGAAGTTAAGGAGTAAGGAGAACCCTTTGAAGTCGTATATGTTGTCTTTAAATCTTAAATTATGATTGTAAGTCAAATATCTTATCTTTTTTACCGAAATCTTCGAGTAGCTGTTGATCATGTCAGCTATGAAATACGTATGTTTTTTCTGTTTGGTCAATATAATTTTTTTTATTATCTTTCACGACTTCCGAAGTCAACGACTCGTTAGTAGACAATTGAACTTATTTTGAGCCCTTCAACCCGCGAGGTTTGTAAATTTGCAAAGTTATGAATTTTCTGTTTAATCAACTTATTATTAATTTTCAAGCCGGTCAGCCAAGTTTTTTATTTATTTATACGAGGCTACAAGTGCCTTACGCAAGCGGGAAACACGAAGCCCCATCAGCGGATTTACCCGCCTATTCCTGTCATTCTTAAACCAGCGTTTGGACAAGGTGCTCTTAACGCCTAATCAAGATGAAAATAAACCAAAGAACGTGGATTTAAGGATTAAACCTTCCTCGAGGAATGAAGAAAGATGCTGAATAAAAGATAATCTCTTCTTTGAATCTAGGTGGGTTTCCAGCTAATGTGCGAACCTATTTTTAGGCCTAGAGTTAGAGAGAGAAAGGATTACCGGATAACCTTGTCACTCCCATGTGGGAAACTATCAGTAATTAATGAAATGCTGAATTCCGGAGTAATCTTTATAAGTAAAAAAGTAATTTTGTACGGTATAACACTATCGATCTTTAAAAATGTCTGATCTATTGAATTTACAGATTACTATTAATAAAGATTTCGTAATTTTCTAGGCACTTGCAAAAATATTAATCAATACATTCTGAATAACACATAAATCAATGAGCATAGAAAATAAGACAACCTCATAGCAATAACTTATATAATTTCCTAAAGCAGAAGGGTATTAGTTTTGAAAAAATGTTGTTTTTTTAGAAAACAAAGTTATTACATTATTTGAAAAATACTTATAGCCAAATGCCTAAATTTTGACATCCGAATTTATTTTTATCAAAAATTGTACATATTTTTTAAGTGTAAAAGTAATTTTCGTCATACAGGAGGGACTTTACTTCCAACTAACCGTTGGGTGCCGCGGACGAAGGGTAGAACTTGACAATACTTTCTTTCATTTTCTCAATAAAATTCTATAGGATATGCTGGGACTCGAACTCAGAACCGCTAGCGTGACAAATGCCTAACTACTCGCCCATCCTAAATGTAAAGTATAAGGCTACATGAAAAGTAAGAAAGCACTGAAAAAGTGGAAGATAATTTGTTCCTTTTTTTCACATCCTATATGTACTTGTAAAGTTTACACAATGTTTATAAACCCCAGGCCCTGAAGATGTTCTCAATAAAGATCGAAATGTTGGCACGATAAAGAAAATGTTTTTTAAAACCCACGTCACACCAGACCGGATATCACTATCTCCAAATAATCATTTGTTCCTATATTAAACATCCGACTGGTTGATTGGATATTCAATAATTATAGTGCTTTCCAGGGTGCGCATAAGTCATACTAGACTTACACACGGGGACTTGCCGGAGGGAAAGAGACGTGTCGGTGTTCGTGGTGTACCGAAAGATTAAGCGATGAGCTCATTTACAATATCAGTACCTTGGGCTGTAAGGATTTTTAAATGTACATATATGTAAGGGTAGGAGTTGTGTTTTAGGTCTTGGTGTGAAGTAATTTAGTAGCGTGAATGGAGGATTTAAACCTACCCTCAGAAATATCGAATACTAGGGATGAGTGAATTTTACCAGACGTCTTGTTTTGGGAGGTGAAAGAATATCGCATATCGTCGAAATATACAGTACCACAACGCCGGACTATCTTTCAGTCGCTTCGAGAGGTTTAAAGCCCGGAGGGCCGGCGATGACCACTTGATGTTTGTCGGACCAAAAATAAAACATACGGCTACTATTATTATTTTTTTTTTTTTTAAACGAGGGTTTGCAACAGCAAAGGTCAATCAACCCTCAGGGTGCCGGTGTTTTTGTAAAATAGCCCAATTATAAGTATGTCGGGTTCGAATCCAACGGCCCTGTATTCGAACCTTGGACCTTTACCTTACCGTGATGAGCGCCGTGTCAACACCTAAACTGTTGCGGCCACCGACGCCCCCTACTACTACTATTATTACGACTACTGCCACCACTATTACTATTATTATTACTACTAATACTATTACTACTACCATAGTGCAATTTGGTTCAAACTAAAGTTGGTCATTTTTATGCGATCTGTTTAAATTTTTCTTTTCTTTCCTTTCATGCATATTACGATTTTATTTACGAACTGTTTAGTCTAGCTAAATGACTACTACTTGTGCAACTATTATCAATCATTATTATCATTTTGTAACCTTGTTTTCAAAATAAATCAGAACATTACACACAAAACGTTGAGCCTTTTTTTAAAAAGCAGATTAAGAATAGAAAGATCATTTGGTACTAACAGGGAAGAAATAGGCTTTCTGTGAAATTGAAATTTCAGCGAAATTGAAGACGAGAAAACAAAATAGATAGAATAGTATTGTAGGAATTCAGACTGAGTTTATAAGTTGTATTGAATTTTCCATTAAAGAAATAAAATTCTAAAAATCTTTCTGGTTCTCCATAGTTTATCATGCCATTGTTTTAGAGTCGGTTTTTATTTAATACATAGTCATTTATTTTTCATTAAAATCAATATGGAAAAACTCAAACTTTAATTGATATATTTAATTGTTTCATACCTATTATATTCTTCACCAGGGTTCTATCTAAATGTTCAACTCTTAAAAAACGTTCACTCCCCGAAGAACAGTCGATTTATTTATTATTTTTGCCTATGCATTTCGGCTAGTTCCACAGGTTTTTTAAAAGCCAGAATCCTACTATACTACTACATGATTATAAGTCGATGATCCTATCTTACTATAGTATGATTCTAGCGCCCTTCCCTCCACATTTTAGGTGAAAAAGGCCAAAATGCATAGGCAAAGATAGCACACAAATCACAAAGCTGATCTTTGGCAAGGGTACGGTTTTTAAAAGTTAAAGATTTCGAAAACACTGGTAATAAAAAAAAGAAAAACCAGGCAAGAGGAAAAAAGAATTGTTACGTTTTATTAATACCGTTTAAAAACCCCGGGTTAGACTTGATTTATAGATCGGAATTTAAATATGAACCTTACACAAAATCAAAATAGTTCGTAACAATAATTTACAATCGTAAGTAATAAAAATTTTCCTCCATTTTCTAAATACAATAAATTACTTTTTTTCAGAAACACCGTCGAATCTGGTCGAACTGGTCGAATAGGGTTTATAAATTGTTTATAAATATGTTATAAGGATGTTTTTGTACTTTTTTACGAAGGATATATCGGGTTGTCCGGAAAATAATGCAGGATTTTAAGTTTTCATTAAAAAAAATCTATATAAAATATTCTGTTTACGTTTACAGGATTACTCATTTGTATGAATGNATGGGAAATTATTTTGATTAAAGAACATTGCTTTAAAGTAACTAGTTTCTTTTTTTTTGTTTAATACCAAAATCCTGCATTATTTTCCGGACAACCCAATATATATACATTTTTGAAAGAAGTTTTCCCCAATCTTTATTTACCTTTCAGCTCACAAAAAGAAACTCGAGACGCGTAAATATAAAACTTATTCTCAGTCTTAGATCAGAAATCCCTTGATGAACAATTAAAAAAAAAAATTCAATGATAAATTATAGCAGTATTAATTTTATTTCAATCATGTTTTACTAACATCGTAGAGACTTTTTCAATTACATCATGTGAAAATAGTACGTATGTCGTATCATAAGAAACTGAAAAGGATGTTGAGTAAACTATTAAAGTTGCTAGCTCATTGACTCAATCATCAAATCAACCAAATCAGTTTTATCATGTAAAAATAATTACAAGTATCGAACGATACTTTTTTTTTCTTGCCACCAATTTTATATCGTTTCCCATAGCTTTACAAGGCTATAAAGAAACATTTGCCAACTGTTCAAATTCTATTTAAAAAATTCTAATTAGCAACGTCAGTTTTAAGCTGGTGTTAATTAAATAATAAGTAATAAAACTGTGCTGTCTGTGCAAGTGGAGAGTTTTGTGAACCGTTTTATCAGTTGCTGATAACGCTAGCAAATACGTCCTATCGGAGCATGAGATATAAGAAACTATTAATAGCCATTACACAATGGGCCGTCGTTTTAAACGTTAAATTGATTTTCAACGAATAAGGCTATAATGGGAATAGAAACAAACTTGGAAAGAATGAACGGTGCAACAATGAACCTATTGAAAACGAGAGAAACGCATGTATTTCAAAAGTAACGATATGTATCTCTCCCCATTATTTCTGACCCTTATAAAAAAATAGAAAAACCTCTAGGAAATGTATTGCGAATCGGGAATAAACCAATTGTGAACTGTGACCGAGTTAGTTTTTCTCAAAAATCGCCACGTCTCTTATCAATTTAGGTGTAATGATTTCTTTTTGTTTTAAATCATTCTGCAACATCGCTTTCTCAATTCATCATTACCTTATAAAATAAGTAATATAAAATTATATTTTCACTGATTGACTTTAGGAACGTACCCACGATTACACAAATGATTGTCTTTGACTAACAGTTACAAAGGCAGAAACAACGAACTGTATGTTTTATTCACAGAAGATTTCGAAAGGCAGTGGACCAGGCTAATGATAAAAATAGACGAAAAAGTACATCTCAATCTTTAACAAAACCCAAAGGACAAACTTACAAAAACAACGCACAGGTTCAATCGCTTATGTGTTGAAATTGCAACTTTTCAACTTATCTCACCTTTATAAGAATGTAATAAAGGACAACCTAGTTAGAACCTTAAAGGATCAACCACCGTTGATTGTAAAATTCTAGTAATGAAGACTTGGAACCGACAGATCAACAAAGACCAAACTGTAGTTAATTTTTTTACATTATGTTCATTTTAACTGGCTGTTTTTAGATCGCTAAAGAGGTTAGCTTGTGTTTACAGTAAAGAGAGATTTATCCTATTTCGACCTACTGTTGTAAGCAGTTTGAGTTTCGATCTTAAGTTGGGCGATTTCATCCAGTTCAGACTATCCAATAGACAACTTACCGGAACTGATAAAATCGTGAGATAGAGAGTTGGCGAGCAGATGAACTTTTAAAGTTGAGAGGACATGACAGGCCCAGGGGTGGGAAAGTATTGTATTGCTGCCTAGTTACCTGGGAGTACATCATTGGGAGACCGCGGATTTACATGAACTGCCAGTACTGAAGAAAGGACATCTGTTTGCGTTCGCACCTATCGGACATGGGAAGACTGAGGCGCATATTCCAAAATTGCAGTCGTTTGCATCTTGAACTGGATGTACATTTTTTCTCTGAGCGGAGGTGTGGTCATATACTAGAGGAGGTTTCAATCGCTGAAGTTCTTTTTCTATCGAACAACCTTAATAGTTCACATGATGCGTTCAATGACAGAGGACCCACCTTGATGGATTGTTAGCACAAGTTTCCGTCAGGTGGGGGCCAGCACAATGAACACAATTAGGCTTGTGTTGATAGTATGATTTTGTATGGCCATGGTGTTGGCAACGTTTACACTGAGCCAGGGTTTTTCTTTTCTAGGACTGGTGAATCTGGACGTTTGTGCACAATAATTTTTCTCTTTTAAAAATGTCACGGTTATCGTTTTTAAGGTCTTATACAAAAAATAAGACTAAAAGGTTGTTGGATATGGTTGTTAGACGGTTAATACGTTTCTTACAGAGAATCCTATTTTTTCTATATCTTTTTTATTAGATTAGTGGGTGTGCTCTGATCGCCCTAGCTATATAATGCTAAATGTCTTACTCTGCTTGAGCTCCTAAGAGTGAAATCAGCACTTGCCATAAAGGATTGTTCTCCTCGATATGTTTCAGAGTTCATACATCCGATTTTTTTTATTTACAGGTAAACTGTTGTGGACATACTTTTTCTGCAAGTTCTTTGCATAATTGAACAATGTTTATATGTATGGTGATTCTGTAAAAAATCTGTGGAGGAGAATCTTCTGTCTAGTCCAGGTCGTGGTGAGAAAGGATTGGAAGATAATATGCATGTAGTGTGATGATGCTAGTACCTTCATGTGGATTGTCACTTTCTTGATTTATTGCTGCTGTTATTTTTGGCTTTTCCGATACGCCTGTTTGTTTTTCTACAATAATGGTCTTGGATCCGATTATTGAAGATTACATTTGAGCTGGTTGACAATTTTATCATCTCGATTGATTTATTGCCTATTTTTTATGTATTTATTTTTTAAGGGAATAGAGGTGGAAGGGTTCACGTGGGAGCGCCGATAACATTACCCGCCACGTGGCCCGGTTGATATGGAAAAATGGCCCACCTGCACCTGATCTTTTTGATGATGGCAAATTCTATAAACAGACTGGCTGCAATCTTGGCATCAATGGGAGACTCGTGCAGAATAAACTTAATTAACCAGTCTGAAACGCTTTGTTCAGTAGAGCACGTTCACAAGAACTCAAAGTAACAATCAGCTGGAACTCTACCTACTAGGGTTTAAAAAAGAGACGTAATAAAGTAGATGAAGACTTGAAGAAAGAAATATAGAAATATATTAAAGAAATAGTACTCTCGTGTATTTATTTTATTTTGAGAATATATTGAACAAGAGAAGAAAAAAGCTTTAGATTATTCCCTAACTCTCACAAATCATTCTCCGACTCTACGATTTTATCAAAAAATTTTCATTTCAAGCACATCGTTTCACTCCTCGTTCAATTATTTTGTTGAATGCTGCCAAAGTATAGGTCTATATAGAAATGTAGGTTTAATTGCTCAAAACAAGCGGAGATTCTAACCGAAGGATTCGATTTTGAAGCAGTATTAAGCATTAAAAGCCAAAACGAAGTAAACAAGTTTGTTTTCCGAGCGTGGAAATAGATTCGAAAATGTAAATAGCTTGTAAAGTACAGTCTACATTAACCTTATACAAAGGGCTAATTATTCGTTCTACGTATATGTATGTATATAACAAATACGAAGGAATTAAAGGGAATTAGCATTATTAAGCAAATAGACAATAATTATTGATATACATAGAAGTATCCTTTTAAATATGAATATAATACAATAAAACACTTTTACCACAAAACAAAACAAAATGAAAACTCAGTTTGGAAAAGTAATTTTTTAAAACTACCTTTTTTAAAATAAAATGTAACTTTTATCACAACTATTAAAAACAAATGTTATTTATTTTTTTAAATTAATTATTCTTTATATGTAAGGTCTTGGTTGAGATGAAAAGTTAGTGTCACGAGCGGGATTCGAACCACCAGCCGAAGGTCGTTTTTTTTAAATTTCTTGTATTAAAGGTTTAAACGTAATATTAGAAAATTGAACAATACAATATATATCTAAAAAATGATAAAAGCTTGGTGAGGGGTTTTGTAATCAGTAGAGTTAAGGCATAAAAACAAAAGTATGAATTGTGTATTAATCGGACAAAGCAAAAATAATTTGTGTTTCTTTTATCGTTTATTTCATACATTTTTTTGCTCTTAAATTATATTTATATATTTTTTAAAAATAAAAATTGGATAATAATGTTTATTCGTTCTTTCTTTTCTTATTTATTTTTAATGTTTCTATGGTGAGTGCATGAAGAGCTGTCAACGAATATGACCTGAAGAGGCGTCGCCAAATTCACGGGGAATAGTGAAAACTAGGAAAAAGCAATAATGTGCCTGAATAGAACGGTCTAATTGCCTTTTCTGGAGAAATTACTCTTTTACCAAATCCGTACTTTGCACAACCGAGGGTGGTGGGTTCGAATCCCGCTCGTGACACTTCTTTTTCATCACTGCCAAGGCCTTACGTAAAAAAGAATAATTAATTGAAATAAGTAATTTGGTCAATTAGACCACTAAACATAAATGGATTGTTATTTATTTTAGTTTTCTTTATAAAAATATAAGTCTTTATTTGCATCCTCTTTTAAACTAAAATAATAATTTTTATTTTTCTGTTTTGACGGCAACATATGAAATTGACTCTCTTGATTTGCTCACCAATTATTTTGCTTTAAAAAACAGCTCCTTAACCGACGTAGGGCAGAAAGGGAAGTGCCCTTTCCTAGTCCGCTACTTGTTTTGGTCACTGCTACATGTGTGTCACCGAGGGGCAGGCGGTACATTTAAATCTAAACGTGACAAGTATATAGGTGGAAAATTTAACTCAGTTACGAATTTTATTTGAACAAATATTGGGAAATTCGCCCTCCCGTGTTGCTAAGTCGTAAAATTTATTGGCAATTTTCTTTTTTGAAACAATAAACACAGAGTTGCAAAATACTCTGTTATAAAGGATGGGCATGAAGCCCGTAGCTAATGTGTATAGGAACTGAGGCAGTGACATATTCGACGGATTAAGAAGATTCTAAACAGACCGACCAAGGCCGTCCTCTTATCAAAATCTATTTTTAAACCGCGGTCACACGTGCAAGTTCTGATTCGAATAAAAGAAACACTAAAACGAATTAAATGTCAAAGCAGCATTTACGGGAGATAATCGGATTTGATCAGCCAGTTCAAAGTTCGATAATTGAAAAACGGCGTTTCTCCACCAAGGGATACTGAGTAATATGACACAAACGAATTAACAACGTCAATTTGTAATTAACACAAAAATATATCTCCCAAGGCTATTACCAACCAGATAGCACCATGCAACACAAAAGTAAAAAGTAAAACAAAAATTATATATTTTTGTGGAAAAAAATTAGAATGGTCGAACAAGAAATCAAGTTTTTTTCTCGATATTATATTCATTTTACAGTAAAGTTTTATTCATTTTTCGCCTTTTTCCCGTTGTTTTTCGCAACATTTAAAGGGCTAACGCGAGAGATGGCATACAGACACTCACTAAACGGCGTTTCTTGTACAAAGTACAGTGCAATATTTAAACAAACATCCTGACAATGTCAGTTAATAACTACACAATACGATATCTTTTTCACTGATATCAAAAATTAACAACACATTAAACACAAGTTATCTTTTATTAGATAAAAATATAGGAAAATATTACCTAAATTTAAAAGAACTAAGCTTGGATAGACTAAAACACGATATTAGGTTCTCTAGGATAATCTGCTGACAATTTGATCCGAATGGAGCAGAATAGCTATAGACTGGAAGCCTAGAATGGGCGAAAACCTGCTGACTTAAGATAACTAACGATGTGCTGAAACATATATAATTTCAAGTCAGAGAGAATGGACTAGAAGTTAAGTAATCAAAATTATCTTAATTTCACAGTGAAGTTTGGCTGATTGGAAGACAGCTGGGTCCGTCCCTGGTCGACATTTTGAGCATTTTCTCGTTGTACCTGGCAGAACTACTAAAGGGCTAACACCAGAAACAACGGACAGACATCCATTGAATACAAAGAAATCACATTAAAAGAAGGGCAGTAGATACTTCCCTCTTGCAGGGATATTCAACGATCTTTGTGTTAACTCTGATAGGTCGTGTTAGTTCTAGAAAAATGATGACGTAGATTTATAAGAATCGGCTTGTTAACATTGCTCGATCTAACAGGGTATGGCCAATGTTAGATGCTAAGTTGAATCGAATAGCAGTGTAGTCCCCCAGTCTAGACGTTAGGACGTAGTTAACAAACATGGCGGCCATGAATTTAACAGCTATTATTTGTTGAGACGTATTTTTATTTTTAAATATACATTAAATCAGAACAATACATTTCTTATGTTAATTTCTGACCTATCCTTATACTCGCATTCATAATGGATACATACATCTATTCTATAAAGTTGTAGGCTGTTAGACCTTAGGATACACGTTAGGTATGTAGGCACGAATTGAAGCTTGTCATTTGTTAGTACTTTCGAGTGCGTAGCCCTTGTCAAAAAAAAAATAAATAAATAAAATAAATAAATAAAAAAAATATTTTAAAAAAATGGAATTATGCACTTTTATATATTCTTTTAATTAAATTTAATTTTCCAAAACCTCTAAAAAAATCAAAGTTAAAATCTGATCAACGCTGGATTGCTTGCTGGAATCTGCTTGCAAATTGCCAAAAACATATTTTATTGTACTTTCTCTCATAAATATCATTAGAATATAAAATCTGACGAAAGGTAATTCATAACTATGGAATAAACATGCAATAGACATTTCATTTGTGAGTTATACATGTTAATCTAACCAACAATTATTCATATTTTACATTTTGTTCATTCAACTTAGTTAATAGTTTATTTTGTATTTTCTTCTTATTTGATATCAACTATATTCAAGATGCTTGATGAGTAACAAATCTCAATAGAACAATTAAGTGAATTAAGAAAAAAGAGAGGCATAATTAAAGCGCAGGCAACAAGGTTTGGTAACTTTCTCAAAGAATGTACAGACTTCAACCAATTACAAATCAGGTTGGCAAAGTTTGAAAAATTATTGCCCCAAGTTGAGGGGGCACAGATTGATATTTTAAATGACGATGATGAAACCATTGACGACGAGTGGAAAAACTTTGAAGATACTTATTTTAATTTACTATTGGAAGCCAAATCGTAGGTTCAGCCTAGCAATGCCACCACTGTCAAATTGCCAACCATTACGCTGCCTTCCTTCTCGGGTGAAGATGATGAATAGCCATCGTTTCACGACAGCTTCAAAACTTTGATCCATGACAATCCAAACCTCTCCAATTGTCAAAAATTTCACTATCTCAAGTTATCTCTAAAAGACGATGCAGCCCATATTTTACAGTCTTTAGAAAGTTCTTCAGAAAATTACAAAATTGGTTGGGATTTATTAGTGGAACGCTTTCAAAATAAAGGACTCTTGATAAATAAACATGTCACAGCATTGTTTAAATTAGAAAAATCAGATAAAGAATCTTGTACTTAATAAATGAAACGCAAAAATATTTACGTGCCTTAAAGTCACTAGGTTAACCCACAGATAAGTGGGACACTTTGATCGTTCATACCATCACTGACAGCGTAGACAACAGCACTCATCGTGTATGGGAATCAGAAAGCAAATCTGTTGATACACCAGCATTAACCTTATAAAATTTTTAAATGTTAAATGCTTGAAGCTGTTGGAGTAAACAAAGCTCGTTCTGTGAAACCGCATCAATATTAGACAGGAAGACCTCAATACAATTTCAAGGCAACTTCTAAGAGTAATACTTCTGTTCATGTGGCAACTTCCAAAAAGTGCTTTCTGTGTGACGAATCACATCCGTTATATTTGTGTAACAAGTTTAAAGCTCTCTCCATTTCAGAAAGACAGGATCAAGTAAAAAGAATAGGTTTGTGTTTTAACTGTCTCTCTTCTACAGATCATACACTTAAGGACTGTGGTGCAGGCTCTTGCCGAGTTTGTCGGAAACGACATAACACTTTATTACATTACTCAAGAGATCCTGTTTCTCAACCCTGTGTGGAGAACCCAGATATATACGACAACAATAACAATCAAACCAACATAGTGGCATCCACATCAACTGTACCTAATCCAGGAATCGATAATTCTGTCTTGCTGTCTACAGCAGTTGTGGTGGTTCTGGATAATCGAGGGAGCCCCTTTTTATGCCGAGCTTTATTAGATTCAGGATCGCAATCAAATTTCGTTACAGAAAGACTAGTCAAGAGATTGTGCATGGATAGACACAAGAGTAACTGTAGAGGTGAGTGGAGTTGGTGGACTTCTGCAGCATTCAGATCTGACTCATGATCAAATACATCATGTTGTGCTACCTAAGGGACACGGAATCACAATATTGATAGCGAGGCACTTTCACATTAAAACATGCATGCCGGACCTCAACTACTACTTGATGTGATACGTCAGAAGTATTGGCCAATTGATGGTCGAAATTTAGTTCGCAGGATTTTTAGACAGTGCGTCGTTTGCTTTAAGACAAGGCCAACCATTCAAACACAAACGATAGGACAATTACCTCAATCCAGAATCATCAAACCACCACGGCCATTCTACAACACAGGGGTGGATTACTGTGGTCCTTTTTATGTTAAGACAAACAAGAGACGAGGAGCCACTCCAACGAAGTGCTACATAAGTCTGTTTGTGTGCTTCAACATAAAAGCAGTGCATCTGGAGGTAGTAGACGACTTGAGTGTAGAGTCATTCATTGCTGCATTACTTAGATTCATTTGAAGACGTGGTAAACCCAAGAACATTTACTCAAACAACAGTACCAACTTCGTTGGAGCATGTAGAGAGTTGCAAGAATTTTGGAAGAACAGAGAATTTAAAGAAAAATTAATCACCACCTGTTCCCAGGATGGAATCACATGACATTTTCAGCCACCTAGGGCACCACGTTTTAACGGCTTATATGAGGTCAAACTCGTAAAGATGCACCCCAAAAGAGTTATGGGCAATACTTCTCTTAGTTACGTTCAATTTATTGCCTTACTAGCTCAAATAGAAGCATGTGTAAATTCACGTTTTTTAATTCAACTTTCCAATGAACCTACAGATCTTTGTTCCCTCACTCCATCACATTTTCTTATAGGTGATGTCCTCACAAACAGTCCTGAGCCATCCCTAACACATCTCCCTGTTAACAAACTTAACCAGTGGCAGCAAGTTCAGCAATTACTTCAACATTTTTGGTCCCGTTGGTCAATAGACTACCTCAACAATCTAAATCAGAAAGGAAAATGGAAAAACCCCTTCACGTGATCTTCATATTGGCGATCTAGTCATGATCAATGAGGACAACCTCCCTCCTTTACACTGGAATATGGCTCGAGTCATCAACACCCATCCAGGAGGAGACGACAAGGTTCGAGTGGCGACGGTGAAGACAGCCGGAGGAATTAGCAAGAGATCCATAACAAAATTGTGTTTACTACCAATTCCACCACAAGACATTATTGAAGAATGATTCTTCAAGGCGGGGGGCATGTTGGAGACGTTGGCAGCCCTTTTTTGAATGGAGGAAAATTGGGGGATGAGTGGAAGGGATAGTATTCATCCAGCCTTCAAGTCAAAAACATGTCAGTGAACCAGTGTCGTTTTTCATTTGTGTAATTGTGCTACATGTTCATTTTTCATTTAGTTCATTTTACTCACAGTTCAGTCTATATAAATAATCAGTTAATGTAAATTAAATTAATTAAAGATTGTCGTTTGTAATTCAATAACATTTTATACAATCCACTCAAATAAATATACAATGTATCAACCAATAAAATCTGACGAAAGTTAATTCATAACTATGGAATAGACAAGCTATGAAGGAACAGAATACCTATCTTCGACTGAAAATTGACAGTATAAAGCGATGTTTTCTCCAACATGTAATACTAACATTATTGTCTGAAACTCAGTAAGACTAAATATTCAAAATTCAGTGATAAGTTTCTTAAAAAACAGATCAATGAATAACATGGGATGTTTGTGACTTTGTGTTTGCCCTTAGAAGTCCTACCGAGTAAGTTTTGTTTTTCTGGTTTTTTCATGTTGGACTTGAATGTATGACGTTTTTTATCAACAGACCATTCAGTCTAAGGATTGGCTCCTAAGTGGCCGATTTCGTCTCAAGTACGTGTAGAATAGTAAATGTCAAGAATAAAAAATGGACTGCTGGCGTCCGTCAGGTCCTCAGGATCTCAAGTGGGCGATGTTTCAATTTCGGAAGCCATTAAATGCCACTCCTGACCCCTTAGTAAGATTTGAACTCAAACCCAAAACTCGACATTGACTGACGTTATTTTTAAAACTATTGATTAGAACGGTGAAACTCGAGGTCAGCTAAGGGTAAGGACAAGCCGAATTATAACGATTACTAGCTCCCTTTTTATCTCGGTACATCGACGTCAACTACCTATATACATACGTCGCAAGATTGAGGTCACATTAAGGTTTTCTTCCCTCAAAATCGAGGTTTTTATTATTATATCATTGTAAACATTCCAGTATTGAAGGTAATTGAACAGCTTTGGATTTAATTATCCAGCCCTATTCTGAATATATCTTTACACCGTTCATATATCTTATTTTTGTACCGTTACTTAGTATAAATAACCACTCATTACATAAGTCTATCTGTCCAGCAAATTAATAGAAATGATGAATGGTGGAGTGAGTGCGGTGTTCAATTCTTTTTAAAAAGATAGTTCCTACCCACAGCAAGTTGTTTTCAACGATCCGGATTTCGAGCTTGTAGCTCATCATCAGGTTGAAGGATTTCTACAACCTGATGATGAGCTAAAAGCTCGAAATCCGGATCGGTGAAAACGACTTACTGTGAGTAGAAACTATCTTTTTAAAAAGGATTGTCCATCTGTCCTTCTGAATGGAAACATGCAATCTCAATTATCTGTACTACATCAAAGGTAGTAGTAGTAGTATCTTGAGCGTATAGTTCACAACCAGATCACCAAATTCTTTTAAGAAAATAATCAATTAAATTATATGCAGACACGATTCAAACAAACAGCTAAAGATAAGTGATAATGTTCGAATGGGGTCAGCTCGGTCACTGTAGTGCTTTTCTATTCGGTTGACCAGACCTCCTGATTTAAAAGATGCTACCCTTTGTTTCTCGAGCTCAGCGCTGAATGGGTTTGTCTTGCCTGTCAGGACGGAATCAGACCATGGGAAAACAAAATGAGATGAGTACTTACACTTCTTTTCCACTTTTCAAACTTAAAGAAAAGGCAAGCACGGTTTCTTTCTTCACAATGAATATACACAAGTCATCAACAAGTGAATAATATTTAAAAATAAAGCACGAAATTGTCTTCTAGCTGAGTTAAAAGGCATTTTCTGGTTCCTACCATGCCATCTCCTACATTTTTTAAAATTAAGAATAATAGCCGGCACGGACGTTTATCGCAGTATTATCCTTTTTGGCAAGGAACTGGCAAAAATTAGCGACTGTTTTTGACCTCTAGACTGGGCAAGACAGTTTGGGAACATTGCTTTTTTCAGGTGTTCCGCTGCTGTCGTCAAGATTCTCTGCAGACGGGTCGACACTCGCCAGGACGGATTTAGTCAAATGACGTCAATATGACGTTTGCTTTTATTGAGGGAGGTCCTCCATTCAACCCTTTCGTAAAGTCTCAATGATTAATCCCGACGCTTTTATAAATCGACACGGACTTCCTAATTAATCTAGCATTGTCTAACCGCAATTTTCAAAAAGGTTAGAAAGAAACCAAACAAGGGGAAAATTATTGAAAATTATGTACCTGAATGATTTTCTTTCTTTCTTTCTCTCTCATTTAACGAAATGCAAACATTTTACATTGTTATAACATTGTTGCTTCCAAACGACCACTCTTGGGCTTCTTCTATTTTTCAAATGAGATAATAACCGAGAACAATTGTACGTCAATAACTGGAAGGTCTATAAATAGTTAAGGGCTGCCGTTGCCATGGTGGCACCAAACCGCCAACAAACTTGTTGAGCCAAACCTCATTCATGCTCAATTTCACTAGCTCTGACTATATGGAATAAAAAACGAGTGTGAAAGGGGCGCTCAAACTCATGTGACTTCAATTGGCTCTTCAATTGCCACGCATACAGGAAATAACCGAAGGAAAAGAATAACAACCGTCCGGAAACAGAACAACTTGTTGAGTTGAATGAAAAACGGAAACACCTCTCTTACTCCCTCTTGTATCGTTATCCCTATTATACTAGAATTTAAAAATAAATAAATAAATTCATATAATAACAATTTAAAAAATCAATATTATAATACAGGATTTTAAATATTTATTAATTTACATTTAATATTAATTGTTGGTCACGATTATTACTAAGTTTGGCTAAGATTTACCGACAAATTATATGAATTTTAAATCTTTTCTCATTCAACACCATAAGACAGATTATGACAGTAAGCGGATCGCGGCTCGGCTTTGGTCTGAAGCAGTCTAAAGCGGCAAACTGTCTTCAGCGCCGATTATTCCAAGCCGGTTTCGACTTGAATATTTTATCTATGTGTTGAAAATTGATCGGACAGTGGGTCATAAATGTTTTGCACCGGTTCAGACTCAAATTGTGACTGAATATTTATTACAAGCCGTCACGCCAGTCGGAAACAACAGCGTTGCCCCCGGGCCCTGATGTATGTAAATCCACAATATGTAAATCAATTTTGTAATTTTCTATTTAAAATTTATTGGGATTAGAGTGAGAGAGAGAGAGAGAGAGAGAGAGAGAGAGAGAGAGAGAGAGAGAGAGAGAGAGAGAGAGAAAGAAAGAAAGAAAGCGAGATTTGTTTACAGGTTGTTTGCTATAAAGCTTAACTGAATAATAACGCTTTATCCACTTGGTTTATCGTCCCGTAAAAACTGATCGTTGAGCGTCTTGGCTGTCTTGTCGAAAACCATTATGAAATCTCAAAACGAAAATTGACCTATTTTATTCCCATTTCTGAAGAACTACAGCCATTTAAAAGAAAGATTTAATCTGTCCTTTTAATTATGAGTGCATGTGTCAATAGCCTAATTATTGGTCTTATTTAACAAGAGTGAATTATTTTGAATTAAGACCCCAGAAAAGAAGCATTCATCCATTCAATTGAACTCTATATCTTACAAATGACTATTATACATATCTACTTATTTAACTATTTCTCTCACTCTCTTCCTTTCTCTCTCTCTCTCTCTCTCTCTCTCTCTCTCTCTCTCTCTCTCTCTCTCTCTCTCTCTCTCACTCACTCACTCACTCTCCCCCTCTCTCTTTCCGCCTTAATCTTACGTCCTCTGTTTACCTGTCGCTTTCTTTTGTTGTTTCTCATTCAATTTCTCCCTTTATCTATCTGCCTGTCTGTATCTCTTTATTTTTTCCAAGTACTCTGTGTCTTCCGCTTTCTGTTTCTCATTCACTCACCCTCTCTCTTAAGCTTAATTTCTTTGTTTACCTGTCGCATTCTTTATTTTTTCTCATTCAACCTCTCTTTTATCGGGCCGTCTGTGCATGCAATTCTACATTCTTCTATTTTCTATCTGAAACTGCTCTCTTATTCCCTTTCATTATCTGACTCTCTCTATCGCCTGTTGTCTTCATCAGATCCAAGTATTCTCTGTCCTCCGCTCTCTCTCTCTCTCTCTATCCTCTCTCTCTCTCTCTCTCTCTCTAACTCTCCATTCTTTTATTTCTATCTGTAACTGCTCTCTTATTCTCGTTCTCTGTCTGTCTCTCTCTCTATCGCCGGTTGTCTTAATCAGATCCAAGTATTCTATGTCTTCCGCACTCTGTTTCTCACTCTTGCTCTCTCCCTCTCTCTCAATCTCTATCTCACACATTACTGCATTTCTCAACAGTAAAACAGATTGATATTAATAATCGGGGGATTTTATGCATGTTTAATTTTGAATTGATGTTTCGAATTGCTTACATCGCTTTATGAACTAAGCACTTGGGAAACGGCCAAAGCGGTCAATTTTAACAAAACACAGCACCTTGACAGCCATCTATTAAAAGCAATTGTCTAAATTGTTTACTGGCATGATGATACAAGGCGTCATAATTCTATAATTGGTAGAAAGCTGACATTATACAGATGAATATGTCCATCAAATGTTGGTTTTATTTTTATTATTTTGTATTTTTATTTTGCACATAACTATATATTTTTTGGGTGAAAGACCAAATATAGTTGGTTAGTAGATAATGTATTGTGTAATAGATAAATATTCCCAATTGAACTTCTTTTTTTTTTAATTCTTTCCATTATGTTGTTTATTACTTTTCCCCTATGTCCCCCAAGAATAAACTTATCGATGATCCCCCTATGATTAATATATCATTCCAAAGAAACTTTCCCCAGTGAAGTACTGCCTTGGCCATTGATCGATGGCGATGGGTAAAATTCTTTGAATTATATGGTGACTTTGTTCCAACATTGACAAATAACACGTTTTACATATATATTTATGTGCATGTGCGTACCAGTGATGAAAAATATTGTTAATATTCACGTTTACGATTAATGTATATTTACAGCGTCAGGATGGATTGACATCGGATCGATATTTGACCTTACGGATATTTTTACATTTTCAGTTCAAAGGGGATGCTTTAGACAAGATAATCTGAAATTAGGATGAAACGTCTTTTCCAAGCCAGCCTAAATTCATCAATTACACATTGTTGATATTCACAGGACAAAATAATCATTGAATAAGTATTGTACATATTCATAGCTTCCTCTCGTGCTTTTAATTTTGCATTGACCTAAAATTATGTTAAAGCTAATTTGCACTGACCGGAAGAGGTGAAAATCTGAAGTAGCAGTATCCGGTACAATCATTTTTACCGCTATTACATGTGCAAACAACGATTTTAATGAAGTGTAGAACAACTTTTTTCTAATTACATTGTAATAAAGGTGTACACCCGAAACATAGTAGTATGCTCTATACGGCCTAATTACGTAACTTACATTTACTCCCAATGATTTTTCGAGAGACACGTTTATCTGACTCTCCTGCCTCTATTAATAAAATTTGGCGAGACGTTAAATAAAAAAAACCTTATTATGAATAAAGAGAAAACGATCAATTGTTATACAATATCAACTTCCTTTTCCCCCTCGGTTTGTCTCGGTCCTATTTATGGGTCTGACACTTAATTCAGGAACTGGGTTAGTCCAGTTCTCTTCCATAACATCTCCTCCTCCGTGTTATAAAAACAACGGCGACAATAAAATTGTGTCATTGGAAAATTTCGTTTCTAAATTTAGAACAGGTTAGCTGGGCTGTGGGTGGACTGTTCTAATCTGGGACGTGGCGATCCTTTGTAAATATAGTATTTTCACACATAGCTGGCCTGTCAGTCGCACAGGACGAGATGGTAATAAAAATAGAGAAAAGTACGACATTTTGGGTGTATAGGCGTTTTAGACACGTTGGCCATTATGGCTTAATATTTTATGTCAAAATTGTAAATCTGACAGATCATTAAGACAATAAATTAAAGACAATCCCCAAATGAATATTGATTGTTAAACAAATATCTGACTGATTCAAGATATTCGATGAAAACGACGCTCAAATATCAAGCAAAACGTTAATGAATTTTAACTTACAAATAAATTCTAGGGGTACTCACGACGTTTGTAAGATGTTAACTTGTGTTAACTCAAATAGAGAAATGTCCAGTAAGATCGTGAGTGCCCCTTTCTTTTCTTAGCTTGTTAAACGTTAATTTTTCCGTAATGCTGAGCTTGGCGATTGGTAAAACCAAAAATAAAGCTATAACAGTCCTTGCAGGCTTGTTGTTGTTTGGTTTGGTTTTATTTTCTGTTAAATTGTAAGATGCCAGAAGTTAATAAAAATTTCATTCTTTCATTCAAAATGCTATCTATGCACTCGAAAAGAACTAACAAATGACACGCCAATTCGTGCCGACATAACTAACTTGTATCCTAACGTCTAACAGCCTACTACTTTATAGGATAGGTCGATGTATCTATTATGAATGAGTGCAGGTCAGAAATTAATTAAAAAATGTATTTGTCTGATTTAATGAATGCATATTTAAGAATAAAAATACGTGTAAACAAAAAACAGCTGTTAAATTCATGGGTACCATGTTGGTTACCTACACCCTAGCAAAGTGACCACATTTTCGACCTAACACCTAACATTGGCTCTGGCCTGTTAGATCGAGCAATGTTAACTAGCCGATTCTTACAAGTCTACGTCATCATTTTTCTCGATCTAACAGGACCTAACAGGGTTAACACAAAAATCGTGAGTACCCCTAACATCGTAATAATAAATTATTTTCTGTACAAGAACGCATTGCAAAGAAACATTGACGCTTTAGAAAATTATTGCTTTATTACTATAAATCTCCAAACTCAAGGGTGGTACTCCTCCAAGGGTGGTACTCCTCCAAGGATGGTAGGATGGCGAATAGGGGAGCACTGGTTTGGGGGCCGACAACTTGACGTTGTACCTCGGGGTGCTCTTCACACCCAAATTTTCTCGAACATCTCACCTCAAAAAGAAAATTTATATGGTGCAATGAATTCGGTCTAGTCGAACCTTCTCTCAAAGCCTTCTATTCCACCTAATGTTAAGTTCAAGGTTTTTAAGGCAATGTGCCGGTCGATGGTTTGGTTTGCTATGCTTCCCAGATTTTGGGGTATCAGCGGTTCGATCTAGAAGAATCTTTTTAGCGTTTGTTATTCGTAAATTGTTTCACCTGTTGAATTTCACACCTAACTTAATGATATACTCATTTATACATAGAACTTGATCATTCAAAGGCATTTTACGACTTGTCCAATAATAACATAATAATATAATCAGTTGTCCTCTATCAATTCAATTTCGTTCTGTAAATAAAGTTTCTTTTCATTAATTCATCCATCCATTCAATTAAATATTTTCTATTCAAGAATGAAAGAGAAGATGAGGTGTGAAAATGATTAAAAAGTTTCTAAAACGAAGGTCAACTTTATGAAAATTTCATTTCACGCGCCTTTAAATGTCAACATTTAATTTAAAAGGATGTGAAAATATCGTACATGACTGTTAATTTAATCATTTTCACTTAGATCATTTACGTATGTTAAATTTGTGGGTCTACCCATCACTCTCTCTCTCACTCACTCACTCATTCTCTCTCTCTCCCTCCCCCTCTTTCCTTTAATATATATCTTTCTCGTTTCATACCCACCTTACATTCAATATCTAACGTGGACATTAATTTACACTAGACACACAAATAAACAAATCAGCGTGCTGACATAAACAATAATAGACCTCGAGGAGTGTTTAATAGAGCAGTTGAAAATATACGCCAAGGTAGCGTGGTACAATTTGACATTAAGTTTCATTCAAGCAAATAAATGGAAAACTGAAAAAAAAAATTAAAAATATGTTTGATCAAATGTCTAAACCAATGACGACAAGTGGTGGAAATTGAGACAAGATTGAGTAAAATTCAACGTTTAGAGCGCGTATCTTTTGGTCCATTGGCATTATTTCTGAATCTTGTCCTTCAAAGTTCATTCCACTTCCCTCATCTAAGCCCCTCCCTTGTTTTTTCATGTGACGTTTCAATTTAGACTTACTTCCCAATTCCGGTTTTGACTTGCAAATTTACAAATCTGAGACTGGTCGACAAAAAAGTACAACCAAAAAGAACAAAAATGTGGCCCCTATCTAAATATTCAACTCCGAAGAACATATTTTTTTATGGTTGTCGAGACCCATTATACTAATAGTTTGCACTCTGCATGAAAGTTTTGAACGGAGATCAAAGACAAACGGCTTCAAGGGCGCTCTGTTAATTATAACAGAAAGTAATGAGTTTTCTGTTTTCGTAGATTGGCTTATGAGGTGCGAGAACTAACAAGTTTGATTACATCTGTGTTTATTAACATTCAAATTTAATCTTTATAATTTAACCAATTCTAATTGTCAAGAAGGTAATGACAAAACCCGTGAATAATTTTTCTTCTCGGCAAAATAATTTTGCCATTGTCAAGTGGTAAAGGCAAGTAAGAGACAAGGCTAGTCAAAGCTGGTTGGACGTCTTAACCTAAGAATACGACAAACAAATAATTTATCAATCCATATTTATCACGGCATCGGTTTCTTCCTAATAAACTCTCTCTATCCCTCTTAGTAACTTACTTTTTTTCTAAAACTCCCTCGTTATAATTCTGGTATACAAACTCCAATTCTCTTGATCTATAAATGTCTTTACCCACCAATCTTATTATCTCATTCTGCCCCTCTCTCTCACCAAAATCTCTCTCGCTCTATCTCTTTCTCTCTCTCCCCCTCTCGCCGCTATGCCCTCCTCCCCTCTCTCTCTCATCATGTCATGATTGATGCTAAAAAATCACTGTCTTAAATTTGATTCTTTTGTTGTTGTTATAATTCGCTTTCGCTCTCTCCTTCTTGACCACCCCCCTCTCACTCTCTCTCATGGTTAAATGTTTTATCTGTAATGAGCCAAAAATCGACAAAATCATCAAGATTGAGAGCACCCGTTTATTTATTTTCATAGTAATCAAGACCTCGAAACCTTGAGTATGATTAACCACCATACTGATGGCCGCAACAATTATTATTCAATCTGTCGCTATTTCTAGCGGTTGTCGTAGTCACACGTCTAAATATAAAGGGATATTCAAAGATAACGCTTTGAATCTTGGCAACGCCCGGGGATTTCGAATTTTTCAAACAAAACTAATGTAAGACGAACAAAAGGAGGGGGGCCAAAAAATTAGTAGCGCCTCTAACGATACAAACTTAATGAAGTTGATATTAAGCCGTTTAACACTCGGGAGAACAATTTATCGGCGGGCTCAGCTGCCGCCGTTTAAATCTTTCAACCACTTGTAACTCAGAGGCCGTTGAGAAACGACAGCAAAGATTCAGAATAACATTTTGCCATTCTAATATATAAAGCCAGCCAACTTCCAAAGGTTAACGCCCTTCCAGGTATTTTTAAACTTAAATATGTCACGTGTTTATTCTTTGTGAAAATAATATCAAACAGTCATAAATATATATAAAAAAATTAAGTCATAAAATAAAACACGACCCCTTCCAAAGAACATTCAGTGGAAAGAGCTTATAACTTGAATTAAGGGACATCGAGACATAAAAAAGTGTTTAGAACATTAAGACTTAATGATCATTAAAACAACAAAAGAGGATTTTTTAAAAAGTCGACTCTTGTTAATACGAACTGCTCAGCAGGTAACTTTCGTAAATCGAAAAAAGTCTGTATTTGATACACTCGGTAATACGAAATATTTTTTGTAACAGGTTGAGAAAGAGCATTCTATAAACGAAACTGAACCACTTCCTGTCTTTACAATTCGAACATTTTCTTTTTGATATTATTCAATGGGGTACGGGCCTACTCAGGCTTTTAACCCCTCGGGTCCTGGTCGCCCGCCCTGTGTAATATATATTTGATATTATTCAAAATTTCCATTTATTGTTTACTTCCTTACAGCCTATAGTTTCTTCGAATTTTCTCTAGGTTGTTGGGCGGTCAGTGTTTTGTCAATGTCTTCTCATCACTGGTCACTTTGAAAAATTATTTAAACAAAGGACGCCACATTGAAACAAAAACCGGTTCACAAATTTTTTAATAACACGTTATATTTTTACAATTCATTAGTACAATTTTACACTGATCTATTTTCACTTTTTCTTTATTTTTACTACGAGTACTATACAAGTAATACCTTGTAAAAATGCATATCAACTTTTAATAATCTGATTTTCTTTCCTCTCTATAATTTGAACCTTTTGATGAGTCGAATTATTTTATGTCCGTTGTTTTTCGAATTAACAAAGGTCGACTGTATATACTGCATGTTTAACATGACCCATTTTCCATTATTTTATGTAGATATATATATATATATATATATATATTCTTTGATTTCCAGTGTTTAACAACTAGNTCTCTCTCTCTCTCTCTCTCTCTCTCTCTCTCTCTCTCTCTCTCTCTCTCTCTCCCTCTAGCTTTCTTATTAAGTAAATTTATGTACAGACAAGAACTAATAGAATGAGTAGAAACTATTTAGGAAACTTATCTTTTATTAAGAATGAACTAGTAGTTGCCAACCCTGCTTATACCCTCATGTTGTGCCATTTTGCGTCTTCATATGTGTATATATTGTATTAAAAAGAAATGGTTGGTGTCTGCTAAAATATTCACATTGATTTTCCTAACAATGTAAATAGTTATATAATCCATACTTTAATGACAATTTCAAAGAAGAATATATTTAAGATTAACCACGACACTTTCGCCATGATTTTTCCAGGTTCTCAACTTCGAACGGGGATCGTTTATACCCAGAATGAAGAAACAAAAGATAAAATGTGTTTAGTCCATTAAAATATTAATGATATAACTTATAAAAACCTAATAGAACCAGCACGATTTATCTTTTGAATTTGAAAAAAAAAAAAAAAAATACGGCTTCTGTTTAAAAACAAATATCCAATTATGTACTACAAATGTAAATATGTAAAATGAATCCAGAACTTTTTAAGATAAAATAAAAGTTAATAATTTTCAACAGGAATTTTTATGGGGTTATCAACAGGAGAGGTCAATTTAACGCCTGGAGTGCCGGTGTTTTTTTGGGGGAAAAACATTTATAAGTATGTCGGTATTTTAATCCATTCGAATCCGGTACCTTTTCCTTACAGCGATGAGCGCCGTGTCAATATCCATAATTTCACGTCAATTACCTTAACGTTGGGCCACCGACGCCCCATCCATCAGGATTTTATAGCACTTATTGAACGGTAAGCACGAACCGTTTCCCTCAACTTACTTGTGATTCGTTTAAATCAACCCCTTTCCCGGAGCCTTGTCATCGTTCGGACGATGAACTCATCAAACGAGATTTTGGCAGACATCCAGCGAATCTATGAGTTTCCCATTAAGCGAATTTCACAGGGACAGAAATAGGCGAAAACCCGACAGTGCAAGGTCAGGAGAAAAGGAGCAAGGCTGATCCTATTAATTTATGACGAATTAGACAACCCAGGACCCCCCCTTTTTTTTCAAATGCCGACGTACATGTCTGTCACGGCGGTGAGGGATCCATATGTCGCTACAGAAATACATCAAAGCGTGTATGAATGTTTTGAAAAAACGTACTGGTATACAGAGTAATTCTGTAATCCCGACGTATCAGTTACAAAATTTGAAATTTAAATTTGATCATATTAAACGGTAGTTAGCCTGCTAGAATACTAGATTTATTTCAAGTTCTTAGAAACTCAATTTTAATTTGTTCTCTCCTACCAAAAAAAGTGGCAATTGTACATCCTGAGTGGCAGAGGGTTTCTATTTAACAAATACCAAAAACTTAATTTTTTGGGTTACTTCTACAACTCCAGACTTGGCAGGCATATAAGATCTAAGGTACAAGGTCTAACTACTCCTTTGGAAATAATAATGTTTGTAACTTGTAGAAACGGCCTTCTATCATGAAAATATTTGGTTTAGTCCTAGCCACGCCCGATCCTTTTAAACAGATTATATGTAAATAATAATAAATAACTTATTTGCCTGGCCCATCCCTGACTCTGAGAAAAAGAGTAAATAGTGATCATGATGATTTACAACACCCTTTTTTCTTTCAACCTATTTGCTGGTGTTAACACTGAAGTTTAGTATATTAAAAAGTTGTTCACAAAGGGATTTAACACAATCGGTCCAAGTAAAATTATTATTGCCTCTGTTTTTGCAGTATTGAGCCTGAGCTTTCCTCTATGACAAAATTTGTAATCTTGTGGAGGTTACGATTCAAATTGTTAGTAGTAGAGCAATATAGTGCTATCTCATTAGTATACATCGCAATTAGATTAGACTAAGGTGAAATAAAAAAACGTTGAACAATGTTGGCCCTAGAAGTGACCCTTGTGGGAATCAATTGGCGAGGCAACAAACCAATCCTAAATGTTCTACTATATCTGCTAAATAGTTGTGAATTATTCTGATGATATAGCTTAGAAAATTCTATTTTATATGTTGTAAACAATATCTGGCAGACTGCTTATTAAAACCATCACCATGTGTTTCTTGAAGTTCATATTTTGTCATGGTCGACTACTCTGGCTAATTGAGATGTGCTCGACCCTGAACGAAATACGGTGTCAAAAAAATTGTTAAACTGATTTTACTGAGAAGATCTAGAACTATGGCTCACAAGGATATGCTGGTGACTTGCCAGGTTTTGCAGATGTAAGTGACCTTAGATTTCCGCTAACTGGAGGAATAATGCCCGAGAAAAAACAGTGCAGTAAATAGTTGAGTAAGAAAAAGAGGTCCTTTTCATGGCAGATTTCACAACAGCTGATTTGCAATCAAATCAAAGCCAGGGTTTCCCCGGTACGCATAAAATTATTAATGGCTGGTGATTATTAGTGACCGTTAATCGATAATTATTCCGAAATCGTGAGATGCGGTCTGGTGTGATGTAGGTTTCAGAAAAACATTTTCTTTATCGTGCCAACGTTTCGATCTTTATTGAGATCACCTTCAGGGCCTGGGATTTACAAACATTGTTTACATTTAACAAATACATGTAGGATGTGGAAACAGTGAATTTATACAATTTAAAATATATTTTTATATTCAATTTATTCAAAGTATTTCTCCTCACTCAAAGTGTTTGTCTTCTGTGTAATTGTGCCATTCTTGCGTGTCGTGTTGAGAGTGCCAGTGAGATTTTGCTGTTTTATGTTTATATACGTTGGATTTTGAAGGGGTGGGGAAAGAAGTCGGTATAGAAACGTTCGCACGGTAAAGTAAATGTTTTTCTGAAACCTATATCACACCAGACCGCATCTCACGATTTCGGAATAATTAAAACTATTAATGTTTTTATTTACATTACGGGACAGTTTCATAGGTTTTCCGATAAGCTTTTATTTCGTGGTTAACTGATTTTTTAAAATATAAACACCTAAAAATGCATTATTTTTATTTAAGACTAATTAAAAATGGAAATATTTTGACGAAATTTATCTATTAAAATAAATACCATGGACCCAAACTAGCAAAATCATTTTTAAAAAAATAATTATTTCTAACACAAAAATTCCAAAAGACTAAGTCATGCATATCAAGCATCTCCAGGGAAAGTAACAAACAGATATATGATATATTTACAGCTTGGATATAATTCAGAAAGGTTTGAGGAGAAACATTGAATCAATGATGCAATAAATGAAGACATTGTTAAAAATTTAGTTGTGCTGTAATGGCGAAAAATAATGCATTGTTACAGTTTAAATGACATTAATCAATCGATTATTCAACCTCATCATGTTATGTTATTGCCCTGTATATAATATTAGTACGCATTTACACGTGAACAACTTCCCGAAGAAAAAATGTGAAAGACCTGTCAGCTTATATAATACGTATATATAAATACGCGTGTATTTGACTACACGTATGAGAATGTATTGATTTTATTACATAAAGAAAGCGGTTTTTTCTACATTCCTACTGAAAGGATATTTTAAAAATTCTATTTTGAACAGATCTGCCAAAACACTCTTGCCCTTTTTAACTTTCAAACATGAAACTAACAAACAATTCAGATGGACATTTTGGCGAGTAAAAAATAATATTTTTAGTCCGCCTAAGTATTTTTTAGTTTTATACCAAAAATAAAAAATAAATAAATAAAAATAGCATGTAAAGGAAGTAGTCAGAAATGACTACATGTAATCTGGCATTAGGCACATCCAAGTTCCTTCATTAAAATTGTTACATGAATTTGACACGACAAAATTATGAAATTCTTAGCAAAAACATGTTTGGTTTGTATTTATCAAAGAGTTCTAATAATAAAATACTTATCCAATTACTTCTACATTTTTAGAACAAATTAATAATTTATTCTATTTCCAATTTTCCAAACGAATAGTTCAAATCTGTCTCAAAATATTCTATGTAGAGTAGTTTTATTCCATTGTTGAAAAAAAGAATCGATTTTCCACTTGTTAATATATTTATTATGCAAGAAGTCCTTCATTAAAATTTACCCCCATTATTGGGCAAGTATGAATTTCTAATTTTTTAAATCTCCATATTTTCAAAGTTAACTGGACGAATTAAATTATGAAGTATTAAAAAAACAAATTTTCATCTGTATCCCCCCCCCCGAAAAAAAAACATCGTTAGGCTGGATATTTATAGCAGGCTAACGAGAAGAAGGGTCTAATTTTTAAATCCGATTTTAATCCACTTCTCCCAAAGGCCTCGGGGATGATTGTATGAAATAATATGGCGTTCATAAAACGATTCGGATGATGAATTTTAAGGATTAAATATGTTGAAGAATATTATCATAAAAACAACGGTTTTATCCGATCGTGTTACACGTTGAAGATACAAATGTTAATAAATATTTCCCTAAGCTGCTTATCTTCGGTGGGTTCTTAAAATTTCAAACATCGCGAACCGACTAGCGCTTCTTTTTCCACTGGGGCATATCGCCGAAGCCGAAATACATTAGAGCCCTAATAATACATTTGGCAGTGCCCGGGTATATTTAGCAATAGTTATTTATTTTAATCAAGGGCGGTGAGTGTAACGAGTTGGGAACAAAGAGAAAAAGGTGTCAGTATAAATAGAAAAGCTGGTTTATGGCCCACGGAAACATTCTACCCCGTGTCAAAAATAAATACAATACCTATGTGTCGAGCCGGTCATTATCAAATGACGGTGAAAACAGGTTGAGGCGTTCTAAAAACAGCAATGGCCTGTGATCATTAGAATATTCAGCCGTAACATAATAATAAATATGAACAAAATTGTCTCAGAACATTGTAAGTTTAAATAAGCCTAATCAATCAATAAACAAGAATTCAAAATTCTTCATCCAACACAGGTCCATCGTAAGTAAACCTTCTCGTTGTGCTTTTATGCATATTGGGAGTGAAGGTATTTATTAGAGTGAAAGGGCCGACGGTGTAACATTGTCTACGCCATGGACCCACAATTAGATTATATAGTATGTGTAAAGGTGGATGGAGGACCTCATTACAGTTTTTGAGTGAATATGAAAAAAACCTCAAGAAGTAATAAGCTAAACTATGTATGTACGTGTCCATGAAGGTGCAGAATTGAGCTTATATGAATCAATCAATCCAGCATAGTGACAAGACCTCCGCCTATGAGATTATGGTTCAAGGTACATTGATTATTATGAAGGTTAAGTTTTTCTCCCTAACAGTTGTAACGAATTGCAATAGTCAATAACTATCTTTTGTCATACAATGTAAATAAAACTGAGCTCAAATGATGTAGATAATATTTCATAATGTGATAGGGGATATTTATTGAACTTCATAACCTCTTTCTTTGTTTTACTATTTATTGCCTATACGTATTTCGGGATTTGTCGGAGCTCAGAGCTACTCCGGAGAATTCAACAGCAAAAAAAGGAGGAGTTTCATCGAATAATACTTAGTGTAATAAACTGTTTAAAAATCAAATTCTGATAACAATTATAAAACTATTTTGTTACGGCCGTACGCTTTCGGGCCGAGCCGCGGTGATCGGCATGTTGACAACAACGGAATTAACTCGCCGATAACAGGATTGTTGACATGACTCGGAGTTTTACTTTTACTTACGCTCGAGCCTTGGTCGGACCTATTGCTTGACCTGTTGCTGCCCGCATCTGCTTTTTGCTGCTGAACGCCTGCGACCGCATCAACGCGTCGCCTGACTTACATTTCGCCGGCTAAATAGGGGTACCCCAGAACACGCGTCGTTTTTTTTTTTTTTAATTTTTCTTTAAATTTTTTTATTTCATTTTATTTTGTATTTGACAAGTCTATCTTTTTTTTGTTGTAGTTTGTGCGAGTAAGCCATTTAATTTTGTCATTTACTTCTACAAGTATTTTTGTGAAATAAAAACAGAAACTTATCCAGCATTCTCTTTTATTTTCCCTTTGTTCGAACCGCGGGGTAAAGATATACCTCGACCCTAACTTGAGGTCGCCGAAGTCCCAACATATTTCATAATCAAAATATATTCGCTTTCCACATTACAAGGTACTAAATAATTATTATACGCAAATTGTGTCCAACAATAAATAACATAACGAATAGGAACAGATACACAATATGTATCATTTATCTTCTTGATTTCAGTTTTACTTGAGAAGTTATTTTTTCAATTTAACGTTGGTGAATTTTTACTTTCTTAAATATTTAACCATATAAATTTGAAAATGCTAAAGTGACTTACTTAAACAAGATACTACTTTTATTTTATTAGAATAAATTAAGAATATATTCTTTGTGTGTCTTATAATTTCATGATTGGTATATTATTATTATGGATATTAAAAATAAAGAGGAGAATTTGTCTTTTACTTACTTTTCTACTTTTTGCAAAAATATTACTAATTATTCATGTAACAAGAGAAATAGTAAGATGTACATAAAGAAAGGACATTCTAAAAAACGTATTTTCTTATTTCCGTTATTTATTTAGATAAAATGCTGTTTGGTTATTTTTAAAGAACCTGCCTGGAATAAAAATAAACTGATTAATAAATAATCATTTATGTAGAGAGCCATTTATGCAGGGGGAAAAATAGGCGAAACTTTTTAGGGTAAAAATCGTAGAATTTCCATATCATTAACGGTCTAAATCTTATTCATTAAAAGAATATCCTCTTTAATCGAACAACAGAAACTAGCCAATTTGTGATTTTTGACAAACCCAATTTCGTATGTTGTTCATCGGAGCAATTAATCAGAAGCCCAATTTCAAAATTAAAAACGTTCAAACAAATGTTATAATTAGAAAAAAATCCTATAGACCAACATAAAATACAATCATATCATTAATTATTCGAAAATAGAAAAATAAAATAAGTCAATGGTGCATTTTTTTTTTTTTTTTTTAAGTGATGAATCATAAAATCGACCCGCCGTCTAATTATTAGCCTGTTCCTTCGTTATTAGATGATAGATTAAATAAATATTTTAAATCAATTAATTTTGTAAAGGTGAATATATCAATTATTTATGAAATTAAATTTGAGCTGTCTGTAAACAGCGGTTTTTTATCATCCTCGAGTCTCCCGGTCCGCCAAGTCTCGCTTTCCGTTTTCATAGGGCGAAATTCAGTCGGACAGTCTGTAAATTGATAACGCTGATCAAATTGCTTCAAAATATTTTGCGGTTTTGAATGTCTGTTGTTTAGGGTGTTTCGAATGTGGCTATCTGAGAAAATGACCGTTTAGAGGATACAAGGAATTTCCCGGATATCTATCGTCATAATAACCCCATTAAAAATACACAATCTTTTAACCGCTTAGAAAAAATAAACGGCTATTTTCAGTTTGAAAATGTGTGCAACTTTTAAAATTATGATTCTTGAAACAGACTGAACCACATCCACTGATGTTGTAAAAAAAATGTACATACAACAAAAGCATAAAAACTGCTTATAGATGAAAAACCCAATAGGTAAACTCCGGAGACAAAATATTGACACATAAGGCCTAACAACTAATCAACGACAGAACATATGCTAAAAGATACGAATAATGAAAAAAAAAACTCAAAACTCACCTCAGACCCTCAACACCCAGACAAGCTTAAAATTATCGTACTACATCAAGTACAAAGAGGCCTTAAAATGAATACTTAACCATACATCAACATTTCACCTATATCATATTGTAGAAATTAAAAGAAAACAAGAAAACATTCACAATAAACTAATGGAAAAAACACATGACCACGCCTAATGTGTCGAAGAAGCGGATAGACAATGATAACACTGGCATCTATCACGCCGAACATATACAAGGGACTGAGTATGGAGAAAATTTCAGAAACCAACCAGTGAAGATGTCGAGAAGGCGAAACGCGTCTTGCAGATGAAACAGGAGGATAGGTAGGCTGAAATGATCTGTTCGACCAAGAGAGAGGTTCATCACCCAGCAGACCTCAACATGTTATTTCTCAAAGACCAAAGCGACACATGCTTCTTAACTTTCAGGACGAACATAAGAAAAGAGACCAGGCTGAAGAGAAATCGAAAAGGTATGCCACTGAAGGCGGTGAGACGCCGAAACGAGACGAGCTGACAAAACAGCGAGGTTAGGTAGATTAAAATGTTATGAAACGACCGAGTTAGGAGTCCATCATCTCGCAGGACTAAAGATAAAGTCTCACAATAATAACATTTTAGTCACTTTTAATGATTTTCCTAAGATATCGTGATATCGTAAGGTTAGGGTTACCACCTATGATTTTCAGGCCAAACGGTCCATTTGTTTTTTGTGCAGAACATATGTTAGGAGCAAATTCTTAATTTAGATCGAAAAGGAGCCTCCTTGTTTTGCTAAGGGGTACGAGGGAGGGTTGATAAATGGCTGCGAACAAGCAGGGGCCCAGCTTTTTTTCCCCATTCACCCGTGGGACAAGTGTGGTACAACAAAAACCGTTCCATAAGGTTTCTAATAATAGACGCGTGGCAAGTGCAGCCTTCTTACAAGTGTCTCACACTTGTGGATTCCAGTCACATGCCCGTTCTATTTAAAGGATGGTTTTGTTTGAAAAGGCGGTGGCGAGACGTACCGACGAAAGGACGAATTGACAAACCACCTTGTCCAACGATCCTGGGAGAAATACGAATCTTTCCTATGACGAAGCCATTGCGTGTGTGATTTCGTATGAGATGAAACCAACTATATCACTAAACGGCCGGTTGCGTGTAAGTAAAATATTTATTATGTGCTACATTTTATATTTTTTTGCGGGTGAACAATGTCGCGATCGTTTTGATTCAAACGGATACAAAACCTAATTAACATGCTCGACAGCGCGATCGCGACTTCAGGAATTTTACGATTCCAATCATTTACAAATGAGGAGCGGTGCCTCCTCATTGTGACCTCCTTTGTAAGTGCCAGACTTGCAATTCGTTTAAAAAAATTTACAACAGAAAAACTGGTTCATAATTATCGGGTATAATATTGGGCATCTACATCATTCCAGGCAGAAAAATCTTTTGCCAGTTGTTTGATTTTCAATACAATACGATTCAAAGAGAATCACAAAAAAGGATTTAGAATACTTATACTGTTTTGTCGTTAAAAGCAAGTCCAATTATATAGTACCTAAGGGAAAATATATATCTGTTGTATCCTGCAAAAAAAAAAGCTTTATCTCGTTCCCAGAAAATTGAGAGCCTGCGTTTACATTAGGATCAAGATAAAAGACAAATTGTAAAACCTTTACACAAATAAACCTTCATGTGATGCAATTTACACAAATTATTACCGGATATTAAAAATTATTACACAATTTTTCCTGGTACAATTTCAATAAGACAATTTCATAATTAAAAAAAGCAAACAAGTAAAAACGCAGAAGACCGGTCAATAAAGGGTGTCGTATGTAGATGGCCCGACTTAATTTCTCATGAACCACTGGCGCTATCAAAAAACAAAACATGCATGGTTAATATTTTTGAAGAAAAATTATACAGGGTACCTCAGGCCCATTTCAACTTCGAAATTTCAAATACGATCCTATACATCATTTTAAATGATTTCGTACACTGAAAACAATGGTGCAGTCAGATTTTATATTGGTCAAAAAATGACATTGTTATCACAAACAGTTTGAAAAAACGCATTTCGTTTGTTTCGTTGTTAATTCTGATAATTTGCTTCTCTACTAAAGTAAACATTAATTGTATTTATCATTTACGTTCTGACGTGTTTGTCAAACTCGCATTATGAGAGCAAATCTTAATTCCTGTAAGAAAATAAATTTTACAATAGTACCTATTCGTTACATTCGGTATTCCATTCAAAATGAACTGAAGAGCATATTTTTCCAGTCAACAGCGAGTTGATACGTAAGACTACTTTATTGATAGTGGTGGTATTGGGCGTCGGGCAGGCGAATTTTACTCCCAGAAAATTCCTTATCGCCCCAGAGTAAACCATAAAACGTTTATTCGTTTTGCTCGCAATATAAGGAAATACGGATCAGTTGCTGTTCCCTCACCAAAAAAATCCGGCAGCGTAATTTCGACGAAGAGCTGAATGTTCTACAGCATGTTCGCGAAAATTCGCGAAAATACGAATTCCACTCTCCGAAATGTCGGAAGGGCTTTAGATTGTTCAAATAATAAAATTAGAGATGTAATCCGGACTTCCAATTTTAAGCCGTATCGCTCTCATTTTGTTCAGGGACTTCGGGACTCTCATTGATAGGCGTCTAACATTCCTTATCGATACAATATAACAAACATCGATTTGAGAGGCTGAAGAAAACGTTCTTCCATACATCCTATGGACTGATGATTCCAAGTTCAGCTCTAATGGCCTACTAAATCGTTGGAATTTTCGAACGTTGACAGAGGTAAATACGAGAATTTCGTGCTCTTGTCATCATCAGGTGAGTTACAGTATCAACGGTTGGTGTGGACTTGTTGGATATAAATTAATTGGGCCTTATTTCTGCCAAAATAATAATTTAAATGGTGCTCGGTTCCTCAATTTTTTGAGGGAGGTTTTACCAATACTATTAGATGATGTTCCTCTGCAACAACGACAAAGAATGATTATCCAGCATAATGGATACCCCGCACACAATTCTCTGCAGGTGACACGTTATTTGAATCGTCACTTCCGGGATAGGAGGTGGCCCGATCTGTTGGCCTCCTCGGTCACCCGATTTAACTCCACTTGTCTAGTTTCTGTGGGGCCGTTTAAAAAGCATGTACGTCCATCTCCCATGACTATATCGCTCTGAGCACCGGGGAAGAGTGGTTAAAAAGAGCAAATCTTTGCATCTTTAAGCAAGACAGGCAGTTCGACCATGAAATGTGATGAACAAATAGCAAACTAAATTACTTTCTTCAAACTTTTTGCCATAAATTTGTCATTTTCTGATCAATTTAAAGTCCAATTGCACTATTATTTTCAGCGTATTATATCCTTTACAATGATGTGTCAAGATAAATAGGGTCATATATGAAATTTTCATGTTAAAAAATAAGAAACACATATTGTTTTGTTTTTGATAGCGTCATTGGTTCCATAGAAATTCGTACCCCTCAACCTAGCCGGAAATTTTTCGCTATATTTATGATTATATAATTAATAAATTAATTAAATAATTATATTATGATTATATTATAATAGGTATCTTGGTTTTTTTCATTCCTTTATTATTCCTTATTTCAGGGCAGGGCTAATGCCATTTAAGTACATATTACTATTTAACCCCCGTTCACCATTTTAACCTAAAGAAATGAAAAATTAAGGAAGAGCCGAAACTTAGAAACAAAAAATTTTTTTTCATGACAAAATATTTTTTAACAAATGTTTACGACAAACTTTCGAATCGGTAGGGATAAAATTAGGCTGCATACCAAGAAATGAAACCACATCGCTCTTGTAAAGATTCAGTTCACTTCTTTGAGCCTTCCTACCTTTCACTTGTCATACTTCTTTCGTTCCTTGCTTTTTGGATTTATATTATCTTGGATTTATATTATATTTGGATGTGTATTATCAATGTACAGTACATGTACAAGTTTATTATTAATTCAACGGTGCAAATATTTTTTAATTTGAAGCAACAATTCTCAAGTCATTTGCAATAAACCTTTAGGGAAACTGTTTTTTTTTTTCTTCTTTGATAAATGAAATTTACAACTACTTCCACCTCACCAATTTATTTATTAATTACTTTAACTGATAGTAAATTACTTTTACTAAATTTAAATAAATTAATTAAACAAGACAAAAATAAAAAATAATTTGTTGACCGATGAGGCTTTTGAATACCCCCACCCCCAAAAAAAGGTTGAAATTTTCAATACGCTTGAATACCTCTTCAACTTACCTTAAAAACCATCAAACGAAAGCTTACCTATTAAACTTTTTAATAAGTAAAATTGATTATTTTGTTGTGGTTTTTACGTTCTTTGACTTACTCTAAATATCGTAAACATGTCTCATACAGTACAAGAAAAAATGATTCATGATCATGATGATGAAATTTGCATATTTTTTACTGTCTTTTATTAAGTAATAACCTACGGTTTGACTGTTCGGTCTATCAGAATACATAAACATACAAAAAAAATTTCGATTGAACGTAACCCAATCATAAAGTGAGCATACAGAAAAAACCGACAGATATTGTTTTAACCTTTATACTGGCAAGTGTTTGCTCCCTTTCGAAAAAGAGAAATTAATGAATAAAAGACAATTTTTAAAGACTATTCACAAATAAAATAATAAGGATAACTCTTTTTTAAAGTTAATGATAAGGAATATTTAATGATTTTAATAACATTTTTTTGCTTTTATCTGTACTGAAACAATTTTTCCCCCCCAGCCAAGTAGGTTTTTTATTTTTTTATTTTATGTTGTTCAACAATCATACGTTACTACGTACTAAAGTAAAAACCTTTGGCCAACTAATCTTTGATAATGAATTCCATTGTATGAAAAATGAAAAATTTTATTTATGACAATTTATGAAGCAATTTTATTAAAAGAAAAAAATACGTTACAGTACCGGGAATAAATTTATCAATATCGATTTTTAAACAATTTCAGCTGTTTATAAGGTGACAATGTTTCAATAATATAATTAAGGTTTGTTCAATTTATTTTTAAATAAGTTCATACTCCCTACATCTCTCATATTGGTTGGACCCACAAAAGGCACATCTAGGTAAAATTTCGTGACGGAGGATACTTCATTCATTAAAATCAGCCGAGACATTGAGAAGTTATAGTAAGAAGAACTTTCCCAGGTATTGTGTCGGGCGTTTTGAGATACTAGATAACGTAGGATACTCTTATGTAATGTAACAAAGCAATTATTTCTTTAGCCTTCTGTTTTATTAGTTCCTTCAGAATATTATATACCATAATCAAATTGAAAAAGTCCCGATCTGACTACCTGTAAATATGCCCTCATGTAATTCCAACTTCTATTAATATAGATTTTTTTAACTTCTGTTCTTATGCAACTGGGAAAAAAAGTGGTAACAGGCTAGGCATAACAAGTTACGCACAGTTAAAGATACGATCAGTTGAAAAATGCCATCTCCATAACAGACATCAAAATAAAATTCTCAAAAACCGACAGACATTCTTAGCAGAAGTCATAGGAAAGGAGAACAATTCTCAAATCGGACACACCGACGGATGATGTAACTATGGAAAACATTTTGGGGAAAAAATCTAGCTATTGTTATTAAAAAAATTTAAAAAACACTGAATATTTTAAAATATTTCATTAGTATTTGACCGTTTCTTGAATTCAACTTGTCGGATGATGAGTATTAAATTGAAATTACAGTTTCTTTATATGCACATTGCCATTTACTGTTTTACGGAGAATTATATAGTTTTATTTTACATTTATCTTTCAATAATTTAATATTACTAAAGAAGAGTCTAAAATAGCATAAATTTAAAAGAGTAAAAAGAGTTTTTTGGTTTTCTGAATTTAAAACGTTCTTAGTGGGATCTAAATTTTGGTAGTAACACAGTCAATTAAACGGATAGGACGAAATATATAAATAAAATAACAAGTTTGAAATATTCCTTGAAACATAATTGCTTCCTGACTCCAGTTTACAGGATGTGATATTAAAATAGGTTTATTAATAGTACAATAGTTATTTTTCAAGTGAGAAACGTTCTACTGAAAGAACAAGTATTTGTCTCTGAAATCAAGTTATTCGGTGGCCTCCAGGGTAAAAATTATTGACTTTAAATTTTTGTTATTGGTATTATTTGTAGATGAACACCAAAGTTTATTGTTAGGTTTGCACATAACAGCGTTGCCAAAATGGAGAAGAAACGTAAGAAAATAAGCGTGACTGCGTTTTTGTGCCCCCTGTTCCCATTTTTGGACGAACAGGGAGGGATTTTTATTGTATTCACTATTTGGCAGATATCTCGTTTTGTGTTTCTTTACGTGTGTATTGAGATTGAATGTATTTTTTAACGTAAATATGAGGGGCCGAAGGAGGAATACAGAGTACTCCATCACCCTAACAGTAAGTAAATTGTATGTCAATAGGAAAGAATAAATGAGATGTGTCGAGTTTTAAAATTGATGTGAGGTGACAACTACCTATTTGTTGACAGCCACTTGAGCAAGTATAGAGAAAGTGATGGCATTTACTAGAGTGACTGTGCAATGTGAGAGGGCCGAAGGAAAATATAGAGTACTCCACCATCCGAATCAAGTAAATTATACGTTAATAAGGAAGAAAAATAATAATATTCGTTATTAATGAATGACAGTGTGTGTGTGTGTGGGCGCACACGTCTAGTTTTAAAAACTAGATATATTAAGGGCTGAAAAGACTTATCTGTTGACGCCCCTGGATGCTGTATATTGAGAGCGAATGTTTTTTTAGAATTAATGTGTAATTAGAGAGGGAAATACGTTTTTTCTTGAATCTTACATCTTTGCGATTAGTTTGGCATCGTAAAAACCTAATTTTAATCGTTCAGATATCTCCAAATTTGCTTGGAAAATCCTAAATAGGACAACGATAACAATTTAAATATTTATTTTATAGCTTCTAGAATTAAAGTAATTAAATTTTTATTGTTAACGTTATTTAAATACAATTTATTATTCTACCATTTTATAAATAGTTGCTGTAATAACTCATGGCTTTCTTTTCCTAACAATTTCTTTTTATTTAAATAATCATTTTTGCTATGAAATATAATATTTATCGTAAAAACGTAATTTGAATGATCGAATTATTTACAAATTTGTTGGGAAAATCTTAAAATTAATTAAATACTTTGTTTTTAATTTGACCTCCTCCAGAATGAAATTAAATTTTCGCTGTTAACGTCGTTTAAATTAATTATAACTTATTAATATTCCGCTTTATAAATGCTTCAACATAAAATTTCCAGCTTTCCTTTCCTTCACGATTTTCGTTCCAATTTGACATTTCGTGTCATTTTATAATTACTTTTTGTTATGGGGGATGCACCCCATGGCAACCCAGTGTCCTGGTAGCTCGGTTAAAAATAACTCGTTCTATTGGGTTGTCCGGAAAATAATGCAGGATTTTGGTATTAAACAAAAAAAAAGAAACTAGTTACTTTAAAGCAATGTTCTTTAATCAAAATAATTTCCCATACNCAAACAATATCATTTGGAAGAGGATTAATAAGTGTTGACATTCATACAAATGAGTAATCCTGTAAACGTAAACAGAATATTTTATATAGATTTTTTTAAATGAAAACTTAAAATCCTGCATTATTTTCCGGACAACCCAATATTTACAGACATCAAGGAATATGGGTATCCCTTAAGGGCCTGACCTTGTCAGAAACAATATACTTTTTGGTGATACCCCTAATAATCCAATAATATCCCTCTCAGGGATAATACAGTACCGTCTATTAATAAGAGAAACGGGGTCATCGAAATCCATGATTAATTCGATTCCAGTCTTACGTTTCAGAGCGGATTGGATCCAGATTGGTGTTCAAATAAGGATAAAAATACCCGGATATGCTATTAATGGTAGTTTTACCGATTTTTATCCTTTAATCCCTAGTAATAAAAAAAACCTTTGTTACTATTATAACATGTTTTAATATAATTTTGCACGACTCATGTTAACGATATTAATTTTTAACTTATTTCTATGTTTTGTTTTTTATTGTAATTGATTTTTAACTCTTCATTTCTATAACTGAATTTAAACACTTAATATCCAAGGATTGTTTGAAGACCTTAATTATTCATCCAAAATGCCTTAAATAAATTAAATGAGCATTCGTTAAAAATAAAAATGTACCTTTGTTTTTAAGAAAATTTAAATACACTGAGAGGCAAAAAAGAAGCCACCCTTACTATCTATAATTATTTCTTAGACATCGTCCAATTACCTTAAAGAATATTTGGTCCGTTTTAGGAAAGAGGTAATAAAATAAACAAAACACAGATAAAATCCCCTCTCATCTTCAGCCTATTTTGATGCAAATTGCTTCGAGCCTGTCTAAATGCCTAAAGTATAAATGGACAAGAAAATTTAAAAAAGTATTGTAATCGCCGAATTGACGGCTGAAAGTGATGAAATAACACCAAGTGGTGAAATCTTATATTTGGATTTGCAATTAACGCCTTCCTCATCTCGAACGGAAACTCCAAGCCTAATTGGCAAAATACAAAAGAAAAGGAAGATTCTCAAAACCTCGAATTTATTTATTCACAAGCTTCAGATTTTCAACAAAAATTGTATGATACATTTAATTTGGTAAAAATAGAAAACAGGCGGGTTACTTAAGAAATGCCTAAATGTACGAAGAAGATAGTAAAAAAATAAACTAAATACAGTGACTATTTTTAAATTCAAATTCTCTTAACAGCAGATAAGACAGATAAGCCCTCAAAACTTGTTCAAAATGAATGCCCTCAAAACTTGTTCAAAATGAATTGGAAAATTTAAGCAATTAGTTTATCTTAAAGCTTCCAACCAGAATCACTTTACAATAACACAAAATGAAGTTTATTTATATAGAATAATTTATTACAGCTTAAGAAGATATTACAAAATAATATCTAAATACAGTGGCTATTATTAATTCAAAATCTTTTAACAGCAGGTAAGACAGATAAGCTCTTAAAATTTGTTCAAAATGAATTGCAAAATTTAAGCAATTAGTTTGTCTTTAATCCTTCAATCAGAATCACTTCACAATAACAAAAAATTAAGTTTATTTATATATTTATTACGTTTCGTGGTCCGCTTGACCAAATAAATTCTTTTAAATTAAAGGTTTTGGTTGAGATAAAAATTCGAATCCCGCTTGTGACAATGACTTTTTTTTATCTCAACCAAAAACTTTAATTAATTGAAAAGAATTCATTTATATAGAATAATTTATTACAGCTTAAGAAAACTTTGGAAGAACCAAAACAATCACCTGACAAGGATAAAACGTGTTAAAAACAAAATTAAATTTTTAAAAAAGTCGGAAAATTTAATGTTTCATAAACTAATAAATAACGTAAATTACTATTAATATTTATATTAAAATGACCTCAAGTCTTTTTCCGGACCCAGTTTTTCTCCACCGCACAATTGCCCGTAGTTATCATTGGTCTGACAACTCTTGTTTAAAGCCAAAGGGGCAATTTGGAGTTTTAACCCGAGCATTTTCCACAACACAACGCATGTGGCTATTTGGGCCTTGTGTGTGTCAATTCTTAGCCGTTTCGTGGCCACCTTTGGCTAAAGAAATATTTCGCTGGTGGAATATCTACTGAGTTAACTGAGGTGATATGTCTACTTTCATTAAATTTAATCCAGTGTTTGTTTCAACAGTAGAAAATTAGTGACATCTACACTCAGTTTCTCTATGATTTTCCAAATGAATTCACACATGAACTATAAAGTATAAATCGGAAAAAGGTTGGATGACTCATTTTTGACATATCTGGCTCGACAGACAGACTGCTCTATAGCTCTATGAATTTTGTATTAGTTTGACTTGTGATAACTTATTTAGATTTCATGAAATAAGAAAGTAGTAGTTGGTAATAAATGTTTTAAGACGTTGATTAGATAATTTCAGCTTATCTCTGGGTCTGAAGGGTTGCTTGTTATTGTTTTGAGAAGTTAATAGCATCTTCATTGGATTTCATGGTTTCAAAGTGTACATTTCTTGCGAAATGAATAAGGTTAATGGAGTTGGTCGATATATACTATCTAACTCCATTTAAATTCCAAAAATTAAGTAATTCCTTACTAATTTAATCTAATGTCTACCCTTTGGTATAGTTCATATAAATGTTTAAACATTATTATTGTTTCATAACTACACCACAAGTTTATTAATTGTTTAATAACAGATTACACATACGTTTAAAACAATAATTAAGAAAAATGTGACAATTTAATGTAATACACATTCATAGTCACATACATAGTTTTTCCATATTTGATAAAGTTCATCTAAAGACTTCAACAATGTTATTTTAATTTCGATTTCCCAAATTATCCATCTTTCTTCACTCATCGATACACCACATAGTTTATTTTTAAAATTGAAAATCTGTTTATGTGTATTACCAGTATTTAAGAAATGACATCGAAAAAACATCGGGCAAACGGTTACTATTTAAAAACCGAAAATATATTTTGTTCTTCCTGTTTTTCCTCAAATGCAACCTCGTTATTGTATCGATCTGAAGTTTCATTCAATGTCAACCCGTTCGCCGTTGTAGTTTAGTTCTTTTTCGTAACGGCAAAAAATAAAAAAAAAATAAAAAAGATACATCCTATTTATATTTTTTTTAACCATAAACCCAAGAATCAATATTAATATAAATAATAGGATTTTTGTTAATGTAGGGTTTAAGTCGAAATTTCAAAACCTTGCATCTACTAAAAACTGAAAGAATGTTCGGCTTCATTGAATATTTTTAAAAATTTAACATCATCATACAGGGTTAACACAGCTACTGTACTGTATTTCTACAGTCATATAAGTAAATTCTTTAAAAATCTAGTTTATTTATTTTTAAAAAATTGTTAAGTTTTTGCTAAAGAAATTAGAACGCAAGAGGAGCAATCTTTGGAGCGCAGGGTGAACTAGAAGGCTATCATGCATATAATGACCGTTACAGTGCGGTCACAAAATAAAATTTAAAAGAGGGAAAAAATTGCTTTAAAATTCATTTATCATGATCAAAAGTACACAAATTTTGAAAAAATAAAACAAAATTCAACTAATTAAGAAAAAGTTTTATTAAATCACTATTAAAACATGCATTATAAAGAAACAAATTAACACACGAGAAATTTCTTGTGAGATTCATTTCAGCACAATCGATGTTTATAATTTATAAAGCTGAAATTGTTCGGTAAATAAATTAAATACGAATCTTGTAGTGTATAGAATGACGTTGGCCCTCTGACATTTTGACATTTACGTTTCCTTTGATCGTACAACTCTCTTCAAATTGGCTCAAAACATGAGCGGAATTACATTGGGGACGAATGTCCTGAAATAATGTGTAAAGTGGGCTGCAGTTATAAAAACATTCGGCTTTCTATTACGCCCGAACCGATCGACAAAATAGATCTAGTCGAAATTTGATCAAATTTGGTTTATTTAATCTGAGCCTTTTTTTTTTACAATTTTGCTCGCTAAATTCTCCCCAGCTGTTATCCTGTGGTACTTAAAAGAGTGAAGAACCGTTGAAGCGGTATATTTATACAACAAATAATTTAAAATTAACCAAGATAAATAATTACAAAGTCTACTAATATAAATCAGCATTTTATTATTCTCCCACGTAGGTGTAAGTTATTGCAAGTTATCCGAAGCACCAGGCTTTAACTCTTTTAGTTTTAAAGTTATACATTAATTATGTAACAAGTCAGGTTGTGATAATTCAAACTTGATCTAGTCTAAAATGAAAATTTGATTTCATTCCGTCAGCTTTTAAAAAAAATGCTCTCACGCCTGCCTTTAGCCATGGCCGAGTGGTTAGGCCGTCCGACTCGGATTTGCTACGCAAGCAGTCCTCAGTTCGAATCCTGGCATAGCCCATGGATTTTAAATTGTGAATAGCTTGGAAATACTGTTGTAAAAAAGTTGGATTTTTCGTCAGCAACACCTTACGTGTAGATGGACATTAGCCTTTTTTATGACAGGAATTAAATTACTAACAATTTGGGGAATATATTTATAGTAAGGCTAAACAATACTTATTTGCTAGAATCCAAATATTTTATCTGAGAGAAATTGTATTTTCAACGATGGAAGATACATGACTACGTATATTTAGGGTAAGAAAAAGTAATATATAGATTTGATAGAATACAATTGTTTTATCAGAGAGCAGTTGCATTTTTAAAGATATTGCTTCAAAATAAATCATCTAGATAAGCGTTCACGTTTAAAAAAATATTACACATCTCGAACTGATTGATATCAGCCTTAATATTATAACTATAAATGAAGAATCCGTTATAAGGCTTCCAAAGAAAGAAAAAATATTTTCTTGCAGAGAATATATCACCATCATCAGGACTTTTAAAACTATTTATTATGATTTACACATATAAACATTAATTACCGTATTCAAAATTATGAGTTTTTGTTTTGAAGGGTGAACGAGATCTTTCACACATCCATTCTACATTTCAACTGCGACGATAAATTACTAATTTAATTTAAATGAACTTTCGATTTTTAGCATACAGCTGCCAAACTATCCCATACAAAATGTTAAGCTAAATGAAAACGAGTTTCGGATTTTTTTGTTATAAACATTTGCATGGTTGAAGGCTTTCAAGTTGAATTTTGGTTGAAGCATTCAAAGTTGAAATGAAGGGAATATGTGAACTGAGTGTTTTTTTATTCTATCTAACTTGCCTTATCCTTATTTTTATATACGATGGATATATGTAGATAATAGATTCATTGATTGTCGGCCAGTAATACAAGTTCTGAGAGAGAGTTTTAATACTTTCTTCGTCATTATTATCGAATCTTTTTCTGTTGGCGATTTTCGAAACACTAATTTTTTATTTTTTTAATCTTTTTACTTTCAGAATTCTGTTGATTTACTCGTCGCATTCATTTTAATGAAATTAGCGTAATTTTTATAAAATAATTTATAAATTATCTGTCTAGCAATTCATATTTTTCATATGGCAGGAAAAAAATTATATTCGATATAAGTAAATTATTTATTTAATAATAATTTTCGAATTCATAGCATGTAGCTGGGGGCTTGGGTGGCCGCAACGGTTTAGGCGTTGACACGGCGCATCACTGTAAGCTCCCGGGATCGAACCCGACATACAAGGGGGCTTTCTTTCAAAAACACACGTAAACCGAGGATTGATATGACCACTGCTGATGCGAACTCTAGTTTTTAAACAAAGTAGCTGGAAAACAATCATACATAAAATGATAACCGAAATGAAAGCTAGTTTCGATTTTGTTGTCATTAACATTTGTAACATTTCTATTTATAAAAGGGAAACAAAAATAGAACGTAAACTGTACAATCATTACATTATCATTTCCGGGTGTGCCTAATCTTGCCGTTCTTGTGTTGTGTGACCAACAGAGCTGGCCATTAATGCTTGAACGTATTTAACAACGTTAATTTTTTTCAGTAACTTTCAGTCGAGTGTTTTTAAAATATATTCGGGGCTTAATCAGAATTGCGTCGCAAATTGGGTCGCCTTAACAAAGGAGGTGTGTTATTTTGACGAAAAAATGTAGCGCAAGGATAGAGATAACTGTTTCTAACTTCAAGCCCTCCTATCTTCGCATAAAATTACAATTATCGTTAAAACGTTGCCACCCGGGGGCTGGCAGTTTTCCACTGACTCAATATGGAAAAGGTTGTGCTAATATACTTTTGTCTTGCCGTTTCTGGGCATGCCGGTACGCAATTATCACCGCCAAGTTATGGTGTGGGACCGGATGTAAAACTTCTTGGCGAAGATACGGCCGTACAGTACATCATAGACGAGGGGAAAATCACGGGCAACAAGTCTGAAAATTCGACGAACCCTACTACACGCCCGACGGCGAAAACAACTAAATCACCCTCTACCACTGAAAAACAACAAACGGCGAAAACAGACAAACCCAATTCGAAATCAGAAGAGGACAAGAATCAAACGGCGACAAGTACTGGAAAATCAACAGAACTTAATACCATGAAATCTACAAATCCGTCAGGACAGGTGTACTTGACGAGCGAAGCAAGTATGGGCAAACTAACCACGATGACAATTACTAAACAGCCAACAACAGAACATCATGTTGAATCAACGACAACTGGATATTCATCTGCACAAAATAATATCTGTAATATCTGGCTAATCAGCGTTGTAATCTCGATTTATTCAACTTTATAACAAATATTTAATATTTAGCTTAGTATCTCCATTATACCGTGAGTAAATTACAATTTGTATACTTTAAATTTCACTGAATACAAAAGAACAAAAATTGTCCATGATGTTCAACTCAAATTGCGATATGTACTAATTGTCTAATTATTCTTAATAAAAAAATTTGAAGCTGGCGTATATTACCTTCTGTCTTACATAGAACTACACTACAAATTCATTCTTTATTAAATTAAGGTACGACTAGGGAGAAGTGACCTCAACTTTATGGAAGATGGTTTTAAAACCTAATATTATGGGGGGACATAAATATAATAATTATTGTTACTATATACCGTCGTGATTTAATAATAATGATTGTAGAAGTAGATAGATCAGAAATGTGGTCCAATGAACAAAACTTTTATGCCAAGCTTTCGGTACATATATTTCGTCTTCCTCTGGGCACTACAATAGGTGAACAACATGTCTTGTTATTAACAATATTACAACGCATCCCAATAAAAAATCACAACATTTACGTACAATTTATGCAAAAAATATATATGAGTCCATATGGAATCTCATTAAAAGTCCTTAGTTACGAAACTGTATCATAGCAATTATGTACAAAAAAACTTTTAGGATTTTACCAATTTAAAAAAAAATATTATCAGTTGAAAACAATATAAACAATAGTGAGTCACAAAATGTGCAAGGTCCCCAGGACGGCGGCTACCTCACAATTGTGCAAACCTTATTTCCGACCAGTAACATTTTATATTAATTAAATAGTGATAATGACCATAAACCAAGTCCGAACAGACGTTGATGTTATGGAGATCAGGGATGTGGTCTTTTTATCAATCAAGTACGTAAGTAAGTAGCTTTCGATCTTTTATTTTTCCCTCCTTTTTGCCATTTTTCAAATTCGAATGGTGGGGTTGAGATGGGAAGTTAAGAGTCCGAGTGTATCAAAGTCACGATAGCTCCGGTAGAGCGTATTTAGCCGAAGATCGCGGGTTCGAATCCCGCTCGTGACACTGACTTTTTTATCTCAACCAACACGTAACGTAAACATTAATTAATTGAAAAAAGTTATTCGGTCAATCGGACCACGAACTCTAATAGATTTAATTTGTAAACTATATTTGATTTTTTGGTTATTGGATCACTGAATGTCAGTGGTGCAGTTCGCTGTAATATTATCTGTAGTCCAAAAGTGTCAATTTATTAGCAATTTTTGTAGAATACACAATACTGATTTCTGGGTCGGAAATTTGTGTATATATACTAATCTAAAATGGGACATTTATTACTACAGTTACTGGTTTTTCCTTGTTTTTCGGATAAATATTAAGTTTGGAATCGAGATCATCCTTAATAAAAAGCGGAGGTTAGCATGTTGCGGCAACCTTGAGGCCGCTGATATCTGCCGGTCGTTGGGTTTAAGTTTATTCGGATTATAACATCTTTCAAGGTCCACGGAGCTTAAATCTGGCATAATTTGCAGCAAGGCAGCACTAACTGACCAACCCCTCTTTCTAGAAAGATTTCCCTTTTTAATATTGTAAAACAACAAATTTATCTCAACGAAGAAAAGTGTTTTGAAATAATGCAATATTGAAAAAGCCGCGTGGTTAACCACGAAAGTACATGAATTTTTCAAAACGAACAACTTCTTTCGTAAACAAAGCTGATTAAACATGCACGTTCATTTCAGTTTATAAACAAACCCCAACAATATCGACGAAGGATTAACTGTTTGCTACAAACAACTATTGATTAAAAAAAAAGGATAAATAAATAAACTCCATCTTAATCATTAAAATTTTGCCCGTTGACAATTATACAACCCTTCATTTTCAGTTATAGTCCCAGTCATTCAAAGCAATCGAGAAGAACGTCCCAAAGGTTTCACTGTTCAATAACATTAATGAGCGATATTAAAATTAATAATGAAAACATGTTTACGTCATTTTCTTTTATTTATTTTTAGCCAACAAACTGGAATATATTTTATCGCTTTCGGCGTATTGAAGTGGCGACTTGAACTTTCCTAAATAACCAACAAGCGTATTTTGAAATTCAAAATTATTCCACAGAAAATGAATTGTAAATTAATAAATTTAGATTAATAAGTAAGTGTACATAGAACATAAATTTTTTCAATGGTAGGAGCACACAATTCATAATTGTAACAATAATATTCCATAAATTAAAACCTTCCTCACTCTATTTTGTTAATGAATTATTTACAAAAATTATTTAGTATAAATTTTCAAATATACACATCTAAAAAAAGTCTGCTTTGCTGACGGATTATTTTATAAACCTGTTATCGAAGAAAAGTTGTAATTCGTGCATTGTGAATTTTCAATTTCGTGACAGAAGGCAATAAAACATATGAGGGTTGACATTTTATTTACACGTCTTGTTCACCGAAAATTATAATTGTATTTAAATAAGAAAAAATATGTTTAATCGATACTTTTTTTTAATTTAGAGCATGCGTGAAAGTTTAAATATAGGCTTTATCGACATTTGATCTAGGTATGTGTTTGAGGTACGGAAGGAAGTGACAACAAAATGAGGAGGAGAGAGGGAGGGATGGAGGGAGGGAGAGAGGGTGAGTGAGAGGATGAGGATACGGGAGGAGATAAAGTAAGTGAGAAACGATTGATATAGAGAAAGAAAAAATCGACAAAAAAAAGAGACTGGGAGAGAATAAGGAAAGGACTGAGATAGAGTGAGGAGGAAAACTGAGTTCTGATGCTTATAAGATCCAACGGAGAACCTCAGCAGGAATGGTAGATTTTTGGCTAAGGAACTTGCGATAGGTTGAGCAGTATGGTAGGTTTTGCTGTTCATGATCGATGTAGCTGTTCATCAAAAATATTTCCTAAGCAACTGATAGCTTACTTCTATAGTGTTGGCCGGAACAGTGAATTCTGTTGTTCATAAGGTACATCGGAGAACGTCAAGAGGATGGGTAGATTTTTGGATATTCTCCCGTTAAATTTTTGAACAAATACATTGGCTGTGTATAGTTATCATTCCTGATAAATGGCTTATGAATGTATTTATTAAAAGAGTAGTGATAGAGCGTGAGTAGTCGATAAGACTTAACCGAACTTCGAACTCCGAATCGCAATTTTACTACTTTTAATAACAATATATTTACATTACATACAATATTTTGAATGTGTTATGGATACAGTTTGTATAGATATATTTTGAAATACATAAATATTCAAAGTATAATAGCATTTATATTTACCTTAATGTGTACAATTATCATGCAATTGTTCTCTTAACGTTTTCTTAAACTCAGCGGTTAGTGAACATTTTTTCCACACTCCTTTACAATGTAAGATTATGGACGAATCGTTCAGACATTAGGTTATTACAAATTTCTTAATTTCAATAAAACCATTATCGATCGCCCCATTTAATTTTGTTTAACGTGTGAATGCAAAAATAGACGGCCAATCGTTATTTTAAATTTAAGTGATGCATAACGAAAGGGCTATAAATAAGTAGTAATGAAATAGGACGTGCGGTATTGATTCCTTGCTGGGACTTCTTTGAACAGGCCGATAATCTGCAACTTGTTCAATCCTCGGGGAAATATTGAATCATATCGTGAAATGGTATTTTTCTATTTCTTCGATAGCTAAGGAATTTTTTCTATATTCAGTTTATACGGCTAATATTGCTAGTTTTTGTCTTTTCAATTAAATATATCCTGCTGTATTTTTGAAAAATCTAACCCACAATTTCTTTTAGATTTTAATTATTAAATTTAAATTACTATTCCTTTTTTATTATTAAATTGAATTTGCAAGAAAGATATTTTCTCTCCTTTTTATTTTTCATTGTGATAGTTCTCTCTCATAAATTTGAAGTGTTCATTTTATTATTTTTTATTATTTTATCCACTATCCACAAACGGTGAAAATATTGACATTCGATATTCTTTGTTTTACCACTGCGATATCCTGTCAATTGAATGAAGGTAGGCGTGGACAGTTACAAAGTAGAACCGACGGCGGATACCCGGACACCCACGTGGTACTCCACACCGACAAATCCCTCCAGATTCAATTCAACCAGAGTTCCCACCGATGCGGACACCGAGAAAAATTCAGCCACTTCTGGAGAAATTCCTGAGTGCTACGTTGGGGTAAACGGCGAGTAATTTTTTAGTATGACTGTGTTTTCACTAACTGCCGCGCTGTAATCCAAACAATACAGGGGATTAATTGAGCTTTTATGATGATTGTATATATAGGGAATTGACTGAAGGAATTCCGATACCAGAGTGAAAGGATTCTTTTTTGCCAGAAAACACACGAATGAACTTGCTCAGTAAGGTTACGTTAAGTTAAGTCAGTTACCTTCACACTTCCTTATTAAAAGGGTATCCATGCGTAGAGTTTAATTAGGAAATTAAAGGATAGTCTAAGTTCTAAAGGAGGTTCGCATGCTTCTGCAAACAAAGAACCGCAGAGTACTAAGCAATCCGCAGAGTATCAATTTTCATCAGGTACAAGTTGGAGGCCTGCCCATAAAAAATTGACACAAAATCAATTATTGACCTAATGGACGATTTGTATAAATAATACCTGTAGAAGGTTCTGCTCCCCATTTACTTGACCAGAAGATAGCACGTATGTTTTTCACGCTTCAATAGCATGTTATTTATAGGAGATTCAAAAATAACTTCCTGTCTAAATAAAGGACTAAAAATTGTACGCTGTATTTCACAGGAATTATAAAATTATGTTATACTTCTACATCTGCCAGATTAGTTCGGCGCTTATTTATTGAAAAAGGACAGTGAATGGATTTTGCTCCGATATCTCCAATCCATTTAAGGATGCGTTTAAAAGACCTTACTTAAAGTATCCTTACATTTGTCAATAGAATTATTCACTGCGTAAACAAATATCGTCCGCGAATTGTGCGATTTGACTTAATTTGTAATAATTGTTTCTAAACCGGCTGTGTATATTGCACACAATACCCTGTGGTGGTAGACCTTTGTGCGAATGGCTCGAGCCATACATCCATTATCACAGAAGAATAATTTCCTGTTCTATACTAAGTCCAAAATATTTTTAACGAATAAGTTTGGAAGGCCAACATCAATCACTTTTGGTCTAACGAATAAATAATTTGTGAGAGAGAAGACCTTAACAACGAAAAAGAAAAAGAGAAAATATCTTTCTTCCAAATTCAATTTAAAATTAAAAGAAAAATATTGGACTAATGTGAATAGTAAATTTAAATTTAAAAATTAAAATCAAGAAGAAATTGCGGGTTAGATTTTTCAAAAATTATTGACAATTATCCGTATAAACTACAAGAAAATTCTTTGTCGTCATAAAAAATAAGAAAATACCATTTCATCAAATGATTCAATATTTCCCCGAGGGATTGAACAGGTTGCAGATTAACGGCCTTCTGTTCAAAGAAGTCGCAGCAAGAAATCAATACCCTACGTCCTATTTCATTACTATTTATAGCTCTCTCGTTATGCACCACCTAAATTTAAAATCACGATTGGCCGTCTATTTTCGCACCCAACTGTTAAAAAAATTAAATGGGGCGATCTATAATGATTTTATTTAAATTAGGAAATATGTAATAACCTAATGCATGAACAGTTCGTAAACACCATTTCTCATTGTAAGGGAGCAAGGAAAAATGCAGTTTAAGGAAAAGCTTAAGAAAACAAATGCATAATAATTATATCAATTAAAGTAAATATAAACACTATTATACTTTGAATATTTATGTGTTACAAAATATATCTGTAAAAAGGTAATTTAACAGTCCTATTTTATGTAAATTAATAATTAGACAAATATATGCATAACATATTCAGAATATTATATGTTATGAAAATATAGTTATTAAAATTGGGAAAATTGTTTGCAATTCGGAGATTGAAGTTCGAGTAGTCGTTCGACTTGTCGATACTCACGCTACACTTTTACACTAGTAAATACACTCACAATTGGTTAACCGCGTATGTCATATTCCGAGTCTGAGAACGATGCGTCTTCATTGTCTCGCTTTCTAATCTGGACAGTGATAGATAAGGTGAGAAACCTCAATACTCAATAGAAAGGTTGGTACCTATACCCAGGAGATGTGAATTAAGTTTGGTAGTACAACTAGTTTAATATGTTTTTTTAGTACCTTCCTGTGATTACTGCTAATATTTCAATACTTTTTATGTCACTTTGCTAAAAGAACTACCGAGAAAAGAACCGACACATAACAATGTTCGACTAATGCCTACAGTTTGTCGTCCGATAATTAAACGACCTCCAGGGTTTCACAGCTTCCATATTTACCGGGACTTTTCCAAACAAGTTTATCACTTCCTCCAGAATTAAAATAACTTTGAACAAATATAAAAATCTTGCAACACGAACGGGCACTGTCTCGCAAGAATTTGTCTCATCGTTGACCTAATTTCTACAATATAGAGATAGAAATGTTTGTTCCAATGTAGAATATGGAGCTTAGTAGTTTGATGATTAAAAATAAGTTATGTATTTGGTTTTGGCTATTAATTTACACTGACAGATCGTATGTCTTGACCAAATAAATTTTTTCACAAAAGACGTTAAACGATTATTTGGTCATCAGGAGATCTGGGAGTACAGATTAAAAACTTCTTCATTGAATAACCTGTGCACTTATGGTTAATTATTTTTGTTCATTATTTGAGAAATAGAATTTGCAAATAGAAGGAAACAATGTTAACTAACAGCATATGTATGATAACAGAAAAAAAGCATCGCACAGATGATGTAATTAATTCATTCAGAACTAGCCAATATGATTAATTAAAAAATAAACCCGATTCATAAGGGGCGATGTTGAATGATATTCTCCGGGGGCGGTCCCTGTTTCAAATTCATGTTGAATAATCTTTATTATCAAGTGCTGGGGGTTTTGACATTGGGGGTGGAGGCGTCCTTGAACGTCGGGAGGGGATGGAATTGTTCTATATATAGCACCGGTCTATAGCGCCGCCCCCAGCTACAGAAATAACCAACCCCACTGGGTCACTATACCCACCCTGTCCACAACAAACTCACCCCTCTCGAAGCCATAAATATTTGTGGACGGTGGAGTTGGAGGAAATCTCGACTGTTCGATTACAAACCGAGTCGACGTTTGTCGATTCCAATAGAGACAAGTTATACCCGATTTAAAAAGTTTAACAACTACTAACACGGTATTGTGCCCTACTAATAAGAAAAAATCACCAATTTACTTATCATACAATATTTTTTTACTTCTACAAGCTGTAATGTTAAACTCTTAAGCAGAATTCGGCTACAAGTATAATGAAATAAAGGCAAACAGCAAGAAAAGTACTAGACATGACCAATTAATTATTTACCGTCAAACATTCAGAATGGGGATGGACCCATAGTAATACTAATTTTAAGTGTGGTCACTAGAGTCTTATGACCAAAAACATTGAAAACATTAACATAAGCTAACATTCACTTTTAAGCATCAACAGATTTTTCTGGCAAAGTCCGGATTCGTTCTAATCGACAGTGGAAAGTCAAAATCGTCATGGTGATTCTTTCGTCATCACGTTATGTTGGTGCCAAATTCAGAATTCTAAATTTCATTAAGAACTATACGTACAAAAGGTGATATTAATTATAGCAGCAACATTTTATAATAGTCGTAAATAAAACCGAAAGGGCTGTCTGAGGACTGAATACCGAACCTCACCCCACGACAGGGGAGGGAGCTCCCGTAATGAAAAGTTACATAATACGATTGATAACACGGTATCGGGGTATCGGTTGTTATATAAGTCAATTTTGAAAAGGAAGTTATGCCAACCGTGTACGAAAATTGGACCGAAGTGATGAACTTAACGAATCGAGTCATGACTTTAAAAAAAAGCAAAATTCAAATACGCAGATCAAGTTTGTATAACATTTTAATATCAAGTTAAAAGCAAGGTAAAAAAAAATAAATAAATAAAAACGGCGTTGAGGGCAGTCTAACCTGAAAGACTTACAGGATATGCGGGTTTTAGATGTCAGGCGCCAATAAAACGGCAGGGCAGACAAACGTAATAAAATAAATAAATCTAAAATAATAATAACAATAACAAAAGTAATACGATAATAAAACAAATTACGTTTCTTGACATAATGTATTATTGGAAACATAGCATTACGCAGAACATTCAATTGTGCCTGTATAGCCAAAGATTCTTATCTCAGTCTGCAAACTTTATTTGTTTAGTCAGTTCTTTTTATACTACATGACATTTTAAAAACTAAATTAAATAAAAACAAAACACTGTGAATAGACTGTTTTTAACAACTAGCCATATCAAGTGTAGGTTCGGGAAAGTTATTAAATGCGATCCTGTTCAAGGATTTTTCGAACAAGATAAAAACCAACTTCATTCTCAGAGAAGTTACAAATTTAAATGTTGAAAATACATGAATCCTTCTCAAAACGATAATTTCCTGAACTTCTTAAATCATCATTTGTACGTGGTAGATTTTATTTGGATCTTATGTTAAAAGATGAAAAATATATAAAAAATCATCGGGTCTTTCCAATTTTTAAAATCTGAATATTAATTTTTAAAGGGGAGATTTCATATAAACGTACTGACATTATGGTTAATTTTACTCATTAATTAAGTCGTAAAAGTAAAACGGACCATACGTTTCGATTTTGAAGGGGTAGGTTCATACTTAAATAAACATTAAGTCGCGTTTGTGTTTGTTTTCAAAAAATTGGGTTTATCACTTAATTTAATGCGTATATATATATTGTTTTTATTGTTTTAATTTTAATCAGCTTAATCTCAGGTCTATATGTGAGCGTGTGGGGTTAATAAATCGTATAAAATATAATCACGGAGGTAAATCTGTTGGCCAAAACGTATTTGTATCGTGCATGATTTTTCTTAAGATAGCACTCAGCGGATGTGGTCAGTTACACCCTTTACATTATTCACTTTCTAGTTATAGATTAATTCTTAACTCGAAATCAAATGTAAATTAGAAGAAAAATTATTTATAATGTTTGTTTAGTTTTTTCTGCTGCACAGTTTGGTGTGTACGGAGGTAATATGTAAAGAGTATCATCAATGATTTGAACAAAAAAATTAATTTTACCAACCTATGGAAACAAGGGACCAACGTGATTCTCAAGCCGAGGAAAATGCGGGACGACTTAATTCCTACCACCTTATCAGGCTGCTGAATCTCAAGAACTTAGAGGATGCCCGGAGTTAACAACATAATATGCTACGTAGAATTTGACTTAAATCGTGGTGGCAGACGATTAATTCTGAAATGTTAGAAGCAGGACTCAAACTTATTTTCTGTTCGAGCAGAAAACCACCTCGTTTTTGAGAAAACCTCCAAAATGTAGGCAGGTCCTATACTTCAGTAAGCCTATGCAGTCTACGGATAAACTTTTTCTGCCCCAAATCAAAAAAACACTCATTGTTCTGGAGAAAATTGAATTATAGACTCTTTTACACTTTCGTGGGAAATAAACTGGCTACATGGGAAAAATCCTTTATTCGAATTTAAAAAAAAATTAATAAACAGTATGACCATCTGCCGGAGATCCAGATTTAATTTAATCAATTTAGTTGTTTGATTTTTGGTATGGAAGATAAAAATACATAAATAAATCTTTCATTTCAATAAAACAGCCACAAGGAAATCTACACAAGTTACAATTTGACCGCATCCATCAAGCATGTGAATAAGCTCAAATTTCTCATTGGATAACTGCACGCTAGTTGTCAAAACGCCTAACGATCGGACAATAACACAGAAATTGGAAAATTACTGAGATACATACGTTGGAAAGTTCTTATAAGCTTACGAAACGGACACCCGACTGCATATAAGCTTTGGTTGCTGGCACTGGTTCACCTTTCAAATTTTGTGAGTCGAAAAGCTCTAAATTGAATTCTAGGTTGAATTTTTTAGTCACCATTTCCCACTATTTTTCCTAAAATATCATTTTACTCATTGCTTATGGGGGGGGAGACGGGTTTCCGCCGTTGTAGCCATTTTAATTATGTAATTTAATTGCGGGATAAGGGTTATTCAAATAGGGTTCGATGCTGTGCCTCTAAGTGTATTACAAAGTTGGGGTGAACCGTGGAATAACGATCTTAAGTTTATCAAACCTATGAAACACTGTAATGTGATGTGGGAATGTAGCTTTATCATCGTGATAATTCTTATTATATTGACCTCGTCAGGTAGTCAACTCTTTTAACCATTTAAAAAAAAAGTACTAATGTACTTAACATCACCATCTTACAAAATACCAATTATTTTCATGTGTTGGGATATATTATTATAATAAATCTTAATAATTTATCATCGAAGGCCGATACTGCACCCAACGATAATAAATCGTCACATTTAATATGAATATTTTTTTAATCGATTAGCTCAATCTCATTCTTTCGCATTCATAAATCACACAAAAGCCAGAGGTATTATCATGAACCTTTGAACTTACACGAACATCAAGTAAAATATATAAATAACCACATCTCGAAACCGTTTGAGAAAAAGCCGAATTGAATCTGATTAAATTTAAGCCACTGAAACAATAATGGGGAGTCAGGTACGAATAACTGAATTAAAATTTCAGAAAAAATTAATTTAAAAAAATAAGTAAAAAAGTTAATCAGCTTTATTTATATAATAGCATATTTGGCATCGATATGTTCAATAAATAATGCCTATTTTATATTCTGAATCTGTCAGCGTGTAAATTGGTTTCTATTGTTCACTCATTTTTTTCATTCTTAAGTACTTATTACTGGGCTTTTTACTTTCCTCAGCACTCAGAGATATTTTTAACAAAAACATAGTATAAAAAAGTTTTAAAAAACTCAATAAAGATAAAATACTTATTTATAATAACGCATACTTCGACTCACAAAGTACATTCTGCTCGGGTAAAAACTTGTCCATTTAAAAAGCTTCTGCCGAATACGACCTTACATATGTAATTTACTTTATATTTCGCGAAAAAAATTAAACAGAAGTCATGGAAATTAAATTAATTAAGAGCTAGTCAAGTTGGGGACAATTTTTATAAATGCAAGACGCGACTCCCCGGGTGTTATTTCTGACAAAACGAAAAACGCGTGTTTGCAATATCCTTACAAATCTGACGTTTTCGACCAGTTTTCCGGTAATTTGACGCCGACCGAATGACCAACATTTTATGACGAATATCGTTAAAAATCGATGACACATCGTATTTAATAAGATCCAACATAAACACATATTCAATTTCAACCTGACAAAATCAATACCTATTTATATTAAATGAAATTCACTGTAAAGTAAAATGTATGTATACAAGACTAAGTTTAAACACAAACATTTCCATCGTGCACTGGTAGATAGAAAATAAAAGATTTAGGATTGTAAGCAATAACTCTTCTTCGACTCTTTTGTCAGACTTCCTATTGCAAATTGCTGCGAGAATGTTCAAAGACAGAACTAACAAGAAATTGTCAAAAGTCGCAAGCGTTTTGGTAAGGAGGTTGCAAAGCTTCAGTGACTGATGGCAATGAATTACAAGGGAGTTAGCCAGGATTCCAATGCTACAATACCGAGATTATCGGCGCCACTTGAGGCTTTAAATCCGACATTAAGTACTGTCCAAAATGAGATGACTTTGTACACGGATTACCCGGCAGTGATTATAACTACCAAACGTTCACGTTCAAGCCAGAATCCATAAGTTCATAAGTTTATTTATGGAAGACAAATAAACTAGTACAAACAATAACATTTATGGATGAGTTTGCCATGTAAGCACTGTAAGGAATGGGAATCACATAGCCACGAGGTTCTACTAGACATACTTTACACTTTGATACACTTTAGCTGTATCAAATAGAAGGTTCCTGAAGTTTATATTCCACATTTATTTACAGTACTGGAGTTTCAAAAGCAAAGTACTCTGCTTTCAAAAATGAATCACTCAGCATGATAAAAAAGTCAACGTTCAAATGAATAATCCCTCGCCCTGCTTATACCCTAGACGATACATAATCTGAGAGCTCGCCCGTGGCGCATGTTTTGAATGGACTAATTTTAAGTTCGTGGTGTCCAGATTTATAAACCATGCCAAAAATTTTTTTCAAGAGGTTTGTCAACAAGAAATTGTTCGAAGGCTGTACTGCTTCTAATCTAGTTGGCACAAGAAGCAGTTTTGTATGCAAGTGCTTGCCTCACCCTGCTTATATTCTAGGTCTGCAATGATGCCTCTCCCTAGTTATAACTGTAATATCTCATCTGAATATAATCTTTTCTGATGAATCGCGTACATTTTCAAAAGGAAGACTTATTTGAAAAATTACGATGATGTACAAGTTCAAATGCTGGCTAGAAGAATCGGAAAAATACCGTTTCATTCAAGTATAAAAGGGTAAGATTCATGCACTTGTTTCATAACAATAATAATTATTATTTGCTAACAGCCTAATAGGAACAAACAAACTTTCTATAAATGAGTTCGGTAAATAAAAGAAGTGTAGCTTTAAAACTAGCGTGTAAACCATATTTGTTAGTATATTTTTGAAAATATCCTTAAGAAATTATATTATTATTTACATGTATGTAATAAGTTATCATGATCCTACCTTTTTTCGGAGGCTCTGGATCTTTCTGTGACATCTTGTTTGATTTTGTTTCCGCTCTCACCACACAAGGGGTTAAAGAACCCCAAATACCGGCTAATCACATCACCAGCTAAAAAAAAGAAGCATAATTAAATGTAACTGTTAATTGCGAGATAATAAATATTACTTATTATGAACTTATTATTCTAGATATAAACTTATTCTAGATTGTCTGTATTTTAAGTAAAATAAATTGGAAAAAATGCCACTAGGTTTGAACGATAAAAAAGAGGGCTAAAACTGATTTTAGTCAATAATCTAATTATTGATAATAAGGTCGCAAACCGGTTAACGTCTATGACGACGTTCAAGACCTAGCAACGATTTCATCGAGATAAAGAACGCTTTAAAATTATAAAAATAAAAATAAAAAAATCTAAAAATAGACTGTTTTTTCTTATTGATGACGACAGGAAAGATATCGTAATAACAGCAAACTCAGCGTAAGGCAGAGATTGTTGCGAAGGGGAGCCCCAAATAAAGATTTTAGGGAGGAAACGAGTTTCTTTCCGAACGACAAAAGGCCAAGAGAGAATTCCATAACAACGTCTCGGGTTCGAGGAACTGTTATCAATAAAAATAAAAGAAAAGTTAAAAGGTTAAACTGTAACATCACGGCCGTAAAGTATTGTTTAAGAAAAGTTTCGAGAAAAGCCAACCTGGACTGAATTGTATTTTGTTTAAGATTTTACAGCACAAATTAATAAAACGCAAAACCAAAAGAGAAAGAATTTGCTAAGATTAACAGTACTTTATGCGTTAAATATAACAAAGAAATAAACACGTTAGAAAAAAAAATTGTTATTAAGATAATCAATAAGATCAATGGCCACCTGGATTGGAAATCTTGACTCGTGGTACTCGTACTTGCGGCTCGGTTTTAGTCACATGAGCAATCTCTAATAATATTAAAAATGAATAAGAATTGTGACCGTAAAGTTAATAAAATATTCTCTATTATATTATTAATATATTATTATTGTGGGACCGTAGTACATTGGTAACTATTACCTCAAAAATTCGAAAATCTTTGTTTTAAAGGCCACTTGATTGGACAACAAATGGATCAATGCAGGACACATTCAAAGAATGGGAAATTCTGTAAACACATTTCGTGGATGAGAGATTGGTTCTGCAAGAGGAAATGTGAAACATTCAATCACTCGCAAACTTTGGATAGTCGCTAAGCATCGTTGTCATAGAATTCCTGAAGCACCAATAAAATCATTTAAAATCTTACACCCGAATAGGAAAAAAAAATTAAACATTAGATATTTGGTAGCTTTTCTCTGAATCATTTCTAAATCATTTGACAAGGAGATCAAATTAAATCACCGCATTCAAAAATATTTCTACCAATTCTTACAATATTTTTATCATGTAACACTCGTAAAGTCAGATGTGGTACGTTTAATAAAACCCAAGCCCTATTGATCATATATGAATATTGATCTTGGATTGGATTGGAATGGCGAGAAAGGAACCTTTTTGCAAAAAAGAAATGTAATGATATTTATGTAGATTAATCGAAAGCCTGTTGAGAGTGAACCAGTCATGAAAAAGAGAAATATCTTTTTGTAACAATAAACTATCATTAAACGAAGAGATTTGTACATTTTTAGTTCATCAGCCAATAAAGTCAATTTAGAAAATTTAATCGAATTAGCAACGTCATTAAAGAAAATAATGGATATATTACTGCTAATGCCAACAAAAAATAATTAAATTGAAAAATGATATGTTTATTTTATTTTATATAATATTTTACAATACGTAAGAAGGGAGAGAAGTCGTTCGAGTTTATGTTTAATTTGTGTTGTTTTATAAACAGTTGACGAAGCCCTGAGATACAGAGAGCCAAGCAGTAGGATAAAGAAAATAAAGAGAGTTGGTTACCCTTATAAAACATCTTAACTTGGGAGTAGAATCAGTAAAAGGAATTAGAATTTTTGAAACAGAAAGATAAGAAAAGGAATGAAACCTAAAGAAAAGAGGGCTGGCGATGACCAATGTAGTAGTTCAACTTAAATCTTAAAAAAACCCTCCCTTTTTCGAATCGAGACTAATTTGAAATATAAGCAATAAAATACTATAAACAAAGGGTTCTCGTTGAGCATGATTTAATTACCAATTTTGAACACTCTTCTTATTAAAAAGAAGTTGAAATAAAATCAATTTTTGGCAGTTAAAAGATGGCAGAAAATGTAAGCCTATATTGTACAATATATTCTTGAATTATAATTTTAGTATTAAGAAGACGCCGAAAAAAAATTCTGAGAGAGAGAGCTGTTTTAAATTTAGTTTTAAAAATAGTCACACAATAATAATAGATTAATAATAATAGACAATATTTTTATCGGTTAAATTCACGGTCACAATTCTTACTCGTAACTGTTCATTCGTATGCATTTTCAAGATTATTGGAGATTGCACATGTGACCAGCAAGTAAATCCTGAGTCAAGATTTCCAATCCAGGTGGCCAATTATCTTAAATAATAACAATACCTTTTTTTTTATAACGTGTTTATTTCATCAAAGCGAGGGTCTTAGGTTATTTTCACAGAAGAGATAAAACCTAAGCTGACACTAGAATATTTTAGACAAACCGCATCGCCCAGCATTTTGTAATATGCAGCCCAACAGATAAGTTTTGTACGAGGGACAAGGAAAAATTATCTAAAGGCACATGTGGTACTGAAATGTACCTATCTGATACACCTGGATCACTATTAAAGCAGCAGGCTCAATCATCGCAAAGGTTTTATATATCAAGTCGCTTGAAATGTAACATTTCCGTACTGAATTACCAGCAGTATTTAGCAAAAGAACTGAACTGGAAAATTTTACTCCCAGGTAAACAGGATAGTTAACTAATTCAAGGTTGATGCCCCTGTACTTAATTTTTTTTCCACTTATATAACTCCATCGTACAGCTTAGGAACATTTATAGAACAATACACAGAAACAACACACACGATCGTACAATAGAAAAAAACAATTCAACATTTACCAGTTACCGTTAAATAATTAGTACCAATTATTGCAGAAATAATAACTAAAGAAAAATTACGGTAAAATTAACAACATCGTGAAAAAGATAGTAATTTTCTATTAAAGTTTTTTCTTTTAAATTATATCAATATTATTAACATCACATCAAACAGACTGGTAGGTACAATTCGTTAAAAAGGTACTATAGTTAGAAATGAGTTGATAAATTTAATATCAGAGTTGATAGCTAATATTCATAATCCAAGTGCAGTCAACGAACAGAAAGGATCAGGATTTTTTCTGAAATGGGTTTATTATTTAAGATTAGTTTACTATTTTGGATGGTAATGTCAATGTACCTCCTTACCTACTGTTAAATTTTATATAAACACGACTTTTTTAAATTTTTTAATGGCGTTAGTGGTAACAGTATGATGGTAGTATAAGAGTCAAGGATCAGTTCTGTAAGCTGTTCATATTCCATTATTTTCTTTAATGACGTTGCTAATTCGATTAATAATTAATTAATAATTTTAAATTAACTGTATTGACTGATGACCTAAAAAACTTACGAATGCATCTCTTCGTTTAATGATAGTTTATTGGTACAAAAAGATATTTCTGCTTTTCATGACTTGTGCACTTCCAAAGGCTTTCGATTAATCCACATAAAAAGTTTACTTTCTCGCAACATTAACATTTAATAAGAAAATAGAATAAATGACGCTTCGGCGTAAACACTTATCATACTCGATTGGTGGTGTCCCTCTTAAGGTCAACTGATTTGGGGGTGGTATTTAATAAGAAGTGTACCTTTGAAGTTCAATATTTATACATGATCAATAGGGCATACAGAAACTTGGGTTTTATTAAACCTACGACGTCTGACTTTATGAGTATTTTTGCAATCAAAATATTGTAAGTCTTTGGTTAGAATTATGCTTGAATGCAGTGATTTCATTTGGTTCGTAACTTTCTCTACATATTACAAGGCCTTAGACAAGGCTTAGACTATGTACATTGAATTGCTATTTTGCTAAAATAAAGTTTTTTAAGTTTTTAAGGAATAATATGAATGTTATTCTTGAACTGCTGTGAATTTTAATCTTTGATTTCTCTTCTTTCTAATTACATATGAGTTTTCGTCTTTTGTCATTTTTGTTTACTTTTTACAAACTGTTTTTACCTAATGTTATTAGTACTATAATTATATTTTGACTGTTCTATTTTAGGGCTGCGTCCCGTTTGAACTATACAGGGTGAATTGCTACTCGTGCTACAAACTTCTCCAGTAGATTCTTCACCCTAAAATGAACAAAAAAGTTCATATTGTCCATGGTCCGATTCTCAACCATTTCAGAGTAATTTCGCTTTTTATCGATTTTGAAAGATATCACGTCCTGGCGTCGGAAAATCGTGATATCTTTTAATCTAAACATTTCTCTTAAAATCTATAAGCACCGTTGAAATCCCCGTTAATTTTTAGAGAGAATCAAAATCATAATTCCATTGAAATTTTTTAATTTAATTTAATGCCCATTTAGTATGTAATGCTTAAGAAGTTTACAAACAGCTAGAAGGTCAAGGAAGAAAGACCCAAACGTTTTGCCACCTTCATCTTCTTATTGAAAAATTAACGGGGATTTCAACGGTGCTTATAGATTTTAAGAGAAATGTTTAGATTAAAAGATATCACGATTTTCCGACGCCAGGACGTGATATCTTTCAAAATCGATAAAAAGCGAAATTACTCTGAAATGGTTGAGAATCGGACCATGGTCAATATGAACTTTTTTGTTCATTTTAGGGTCAAGAATCTACTGGTGAAGTTTGTAGCACGAGTAGCAAGTCACTCTCAAACATTAGCAATCCTTGAACCACCATTTTTTCTCTTTTTGTCATCAACATCTTGGTCTCACAACCACTAAATAAGAAAATGACGAGTGCGTTGGAAGCGTTATTAAATCAGGTAGTTTTCCTCAAATTTGCTGCCTTCTGAGACTAAAATTAGAAACTCTGGATTACTTTATACACTTTCCGATTTACACAATTTTCCACTCTTTTTGTAGTTCTGGCTGAAATAAAACACAAAAAATTAGCCCAAACATTTTGCCACCGTCATCTTCTTATTGAAAAATTAACGGGAATTTCAACGGTGCTATTAGATTTTCAGAGAAATGTTTAGATTAAAAGATATCACGATTTTCCGACGCCAGGACGTGATATCTTTCAAAATCGATAAAAAGCGAAATTACTCTGAAATGGTTGAGAATCGGACCATGGACAATATGAACTTTTTTGTTCATTTTAGGGTGAAGAATCTACTGGAGAAGTTTGTAGCACGAGTAGCAATTCACCCTGTATAATAAATGAATAGTAAGTGCAATAATAATAATGGTAAATTATCATTATTTATTGCCGTACATTAAACTTTTGCATGTTTACTTGCTATTTTTACTCCTTACTCATGTGGTTGTGTTCTAACTCACCATTCCTTACACATTGTAAAATTTTATATAAATAAAATCTGATACTGCGGAGGCCGAGTGTTTAGGGCGGGTGAATCATATTTGCCAAGCTAATAGTTCCGGAATCGAATCCCTCTTTTTAAAAAGTTTTTATTGGGAATAGTATGAAAAATGTATTGTAAAGTAATGTGACCCTTCATCCGTGACAACCTGAGGGTAGTTGGATGTTAGGCCCTCCTGTATGACAGGAATTGCTTATTTATAAAACTAAATAAACACATACTTTTGTTTCAACTTGTATTACTATTAATAAAATGTTATCACAAGCTGTCTACAATTTGAACTGTAGAGATCAGTTCTATAAGCTATCCGTAGTAATTTTATTAGTAATAATAGTAAAATATCACTATTTATCCTACCCTAAACTTTTGCAGTTTACTATCTATTTTACATTATAACATAAGATAATTTATTAATTATGTTTTGCCGAACATTAAATTTTGGTTCACTTGGTACTAGCGCATTTCAATTATACTTTTTATCAAACGTCACGGTTGAAATGAGAAAGTTAGTGTCACGAGCGGGTTTAGAACCCTCGATCTTCGGCTAGCTTCGAATCCCTCTTGTGACAATTTTTTCACCTCAACCAAGACCTATGTTCTATTCTCAACCCCCTACTTATGTTACATGTTATACAAAATAAAATCAACACAATTATATAATTTTTTATTGGCATTAGTAGTAATGACTTTAATATAAGCAGTCAAGGATCAGTGCTATAAGCTCTCCTTATTAACTGCATTAGTAACATATCTTTATTTTTTACTTTAGCAAGTTGCCTATATATTTTTACAGCTCATTGATCTGGATATGTTCTCCCATCCCTTTCTAACGTATCTATTGTTAAATTTTATATTAAATAAGATATTGTCAAGCTATCGATTCGAATCCTGGCACAACCTATTTTTTATTTAGAATAGTCTGAAAAAAGTATTGTAAAGATATTCGAGCCATCGTCCGCAACACCTAGAAGGTAGGTGCAAGTTACGCCATGACAGGAATAACTTACTTACAAAACAAAATAAACATTTTTTCGATTTTGTTTTATTGTTAGTAGTAGTAATATGATGTTAGTATACGCTGTGAAGGATCAGCTCTGTAAGTTATCAATAGTAACTGCATATATTAATAATAGTAAAATATCATTATTTTTTACATACATTTAACATATGCAAGTTTACTATATGTTTTTCTTATTTACTTATTCATCTGGATATGTTTTCCCATCCCCTTCTAACGTACCTATTGTTAAATTTTATATAAAATAAGATATTTGTCAAGCTAGTAGTTATTGATTCGAATGTTGGCACAGCCTATATCTTGTTTATTTAGAATATGAATAGAAATAAAATATGATAACGCCGAGACAGAGTGTTTAAAGCACTAGAATCATACTGGCCTAGCTGGAAGTTCTGGGTTCGAATCTTGTCACAGCCCATGGTTACTTTTAATTGAGAATAGTACGAAAAAAGTATGTTAAGTGGTTTGACCCCTCGTCAGGAACACCCAGAGAGCAGCTGGATATTAAGAGCTCCGATACGACATGAATTTCTTACTTTTTAATTTATAAAAAAAATAAACACTTAATTTTTCGAATTGTTTTTATTGTTAGTAGTAGTAATATGATGTTAGTATAAGCTGTCCATACTAACTTGAGTAGTAATGACGGTGAACGATTATTAATTATTTCTTCAGTATTTTAATAAAAGCAGAATTTAGTAAAGCTTTGATTTAGTACTTTCATGGATTTTTTTTTAATAAATCATTTTATTTTGATATTTCTCCCAGTTGTCTGCGTGTGTCGAAATTGAAATTTGGCCGTTACCGACCTTTTGGTCCGACTATCATCGTTGGGTCGGTCTGTCAGGCGGGTTTCGGTATTTCGCCGTCCCGTCTTCAGTGTGTTATCTTCTTAGAATCACACAGAAACATCATACAAACAGACATCGAGCATTGCCGGACTAAAAAGCTCTATACAGACTAAAATTCAAATTATTTTATTATTCCGTTTTCGGCGGTAAAAAAATCACTAAGAGTCGGCCATTTTGAAATTTCAAAAACTCCCTCAAGAGGAAAACAAATTTAAAAATTACCTGCCTACTTGGAATCAGCTTTTTGGAATCAAAATTGTGTAAAAAATACAGACATTGTTGTTTTTTTTTGGATTGGACGAATTTTGGTGGGTATTTTTCAACTTGGGCAAAATTTGAAAATTGTTCCCGTGTTGTGGCCGACCGCGTAGGAAGAAAACAGGCGCGAAAAAGCCGATTTCCCGTTGACTCGGTAGTCGGGCCGATTTGGAAAAACGTCCCGGCTCTCTGCCGACCCCCGGGGCAGGTTGTCACGTCGGAAAAACACCAAATACGACGGTGATAACGCCAACAGACATCCACTTCGGAAAATTTATTTCCGACCCGATTTTCTCAATGACGTCAATACATACCTTGTTTTCTAAGACCGTCTACTCCTTCCAGTCCGTTTTCTGCTCATGACCGAACGCACCCGATCAACAATTATACTCAGCAACGCTCTTTAAAACACCGAGTAAACAACATAACATAACCACTAAGCGAACGTAGATTAACAGTGCGAAATCTACTCGAATGTGGAGGAGCCAGGCTGGGCAACGGACTCCACTGTTTTCCCCTACCAAGAAACAAAACCTTAGCACAATGCTAATCGTCTTGAAACAACTAATTAAACTCTATTCCTATATAAATTAACTTTTCTAATTAAAATTACCTTATTCCTATATAAATTAACTTTTCTAATTAAAATTACCTATCTTACATTACAATACAAAAAATAAGTACTCCAGTCTCAATTAATTTAATTTTAAAAACGTTAATATGTATTAACTTAACCAACATAGCTTAAATTTACGATTAAATTTAAAAAATGAATTTCCTAAACAAAACACTTTGTATATAAATATTTCTTTTTTTTACATTACAGACATCATTGCGATTATTGTGCTATATTGGCGAACCTGTCTGATAACCGTAGAAAGGTTATATATTTACATTGTAGGCATAGCTGCAAAATAAAACCTAGGTTATAAGAGGAGTCCGTTTTTTTACGTATTTTTCGCATTTTTTATTAACAATACGCACGATTTGATAATTTTATTCGTTTATATAATATTAATCGATCATCAACGGCATGGGCGGGCCTAAACGTGCCAAAAAGGAAAATTACGTCGGTAATTAATTATTAATTATTTATATTCGAATTACAAGAAATAGTATGAATGAAACATGTATGATCGACCCAGAGAATAAATATGATGATGAGGGGCGTATAAGGGTTGACAGATATAAATTAAAGTTGTAGATCTTTTGGTCAGCATTTGTATCTAGATTTGTTGTCGCATGCAATAAGATGTAGATGCAGTCGTTTAGTGATTTAATATTTAATAAAGTACTTTGAGAATTCGAGATGATTTCTACTCTGTAAGCAATGCCTCATTCAACGCTATTAACTTTTGACATTGGCTGTGGCTAAATAGCTGATGCCAAAAAAAAAAAAAAAAAACTTTCGACATATATTATGATCCCTCGTCATCATCATTACATTGTGGATCTTGTGGCCAATGCTTCTATCTACATTTGTTATTGTGTTGTGTTGTATCATGAACAGTTTCAACACAATACATAACATTGACACAACTGCACAGAAAACCCGCACTCTGAGCGAATTTTCCAAAACCTATAATTTTCTGTAATGTGTACATCATTTTATATATATTCATATTCATATGTAATTGTATTTGTTTAATTTAAACAACGTTTATAAATCCCAGGCCCTAAACACAATCTCAATAAAGATCCAAACATTGATATGGTAAAGAAAATAATTTTCTAAACATCACACCAGACCATATATCAAGACCTTTAAATAATCAGAAAAAAACAGTTACACTGACAGATCATATGGCAACTTGAAATATATTTAACTACAGTTGTGGACAGTTTAGTTTCCCTAAGATCCTAGAGATTGTTTTTAAAACCATGATTGTATTGTATGTGTATTGGTTTGCAGACCATTGGGCACTTTTTAGAAGCTCAATAGACCTTGTAAAATTGGCAGAATGTCTTAGCAACTGGTCAATTATTTAATTAATTGTACATTTATTCATTTTCCATTTTTACTTTGATTATATCATTTAAAAAATGAACAATTTTTTTTCTAGAACGGCGTGGTAGAAAACGGAAAAAAGAGGAAGAAGAAGAAGTAGAGGAGATAATCGATGTAGATGAAGAAGGTATCTTGAAAGGTTGAAAAGTGTAGGACAGCTACAGTAATTTAATACTCCAGTTTCAGATGGAGTTCCCGGTTCGGCGAAAAAGAATATAGAAAGTGCCGATGGTGGTATGCTAGAAGATGAATTTGGCGCTAAAGATTATCGAAATCAACTTACACTCAAACCAGACAGTGAAAACAGACCATTATGGGTTGTAAGTGTTTTATATCAATATTTTTACATATTGTTTTTAATTAAATTTAAAAAAATTTCAGGCGCCAAATGGTCATATATTTTTAGAATCATTTTCCCCAGTTTACAAACATGCTCATGATTTTCTAATTGCGATATCTGAACCAGTTTGCCGGCCTGAGCACATCCAAGAGGCAAGTGAAAAACAGTACAATTGTAATATCTCATTTAATCTTTTTTATAATATTCCAGTATAAATTAACAGCATATTCTTTGTACGCTGCAGTCTCAGTTGGTTTAGAGACAGATGATATTATCGAGTATTTAAGGCGGCTGAGCAAAACATCCATACCGGATGGGATTGTAGAATTTATTAAGCTTTGCACCTTATCATATGGGAAGGTGAAGCTCGTCTTAAAGCACAACAAGTACTTCATAGAGTCACCATTTCCTGAAGTGCTCCAGAAGCTTTTAAAGGATCCAATTATCCAAGAGTGCCGGCAGAGAAGGGACACCGAGGCATTAATTACGGAAGTCGAATCGAAAGCAAAAGCCCCACAAGTGAGTCGCTAACAATACACTAATATAGCAGAATGATTTTTTTTTCTTTTCTTCAGTTTGGAATCAAACCTGCTAACCCAGCAGTTGTAACAACAGAGGCAGCACCGCCAGAGAAGGCTGTACCCGTTCCTGATGACATTTCAGATTTCTACAGCAAAATGGACAAAGCGGATGAGGAGGACGAAGAGGAACAACAGACAAGCACAGTTTCTTTTGAAGTTAATCAGGAAAAAATTGAAGTCATTCAGAAAAGGTGTATCGAACTAGAATACCCTTTGCTTGCCGAATACGATTTTAGGAACGACACAGTAAATCAAGATATCAAGTGCGTATTCTTTCAAGAGATTTTTAAATTTTAAATATTTAAATTTAATTTACATCTATTTTAGTATTGATTTGAAACCATCAGCTGTATTAAGGCCTTATCAGGAAAAGAGTCTAAGAAAAATGTTTGGCAATGGAAGAGCAAGATCCGGTGTTATAGTATTACCTTGTGGTATGTTTATTAATGGTTTAATTTGTATTTTTATATTAACAAAATATTTATAATGATATATATAAATTTTAGGTGCTGGTAAAAGTTTGGTTGGTGTGACAGCATGTTGCACAGTAAGAAAGAGGGCACTTGTGCTCTGCAATTCTGGAGTTTCCGTGGAGCAGTGGAAGCAGCAGTTCAAGATGTGGTCCACCGCTGATGACATAATGATCTGCCGTTTTACATCGGAAGCAAAAGATAAACCCATGGGCTGTGGTATCCTCATTACGACTTATTCGATGATAACCCACACACAAAAAAGGTCATGGGAGGCCGAACAAACAATGAAATGGCTTCAAACTCAGGAATGGGGAATAATGGTACTAGACGGTAAGTTTTATTTATTTTTATTTTTTATTTATTTTTTTTTTTAAATATATTTATTTGTTTGCTTTTTCAAGAGGTACATACAATTCCGGCAAAAATGTTCAGGCGTGTTTTAACAATAGTTCAGTCGCACTGTAAGCTCGGTCTTACTGCAACTCTCCTCCGTGAGGATGACAAAATTGCCGATTTAAATTTCCTCATTGGGCCTAAACTGTATGAAGCAAACTGGCTGGAATTGCAATCAAGAGGTTTCATCGCCAGGGTGCAGTGCGCCGAAGTATGGTGTCCAATGACTCCTGAATTTTATAGGGAATACTTAATGTGTAAAACTTCTAAAAAACTGGTATGTTTTCAAATTTTCTAAACTTTTTATCTGAGCTTATTATAATAATTTTTTTCAGCTTTTATATGTAATGAATCCAAACAAATTTAGGGCTGCTCAATTTTTAATAAGATATCACGAGAAAAGAGGTGATAAAACAATAGTTTTCTCAGATAATGTTTTCGCTTTAAAACACTATGCAATTAAAATGAATAAACCTTATATATATGGTCCTACATCTCAGGTAAATAAAGTTTAATAAAGCCTAATTTTTTTTTAAATCTTGTATATTTAATTGTTTTTTCCCCCTACAAATTGACTTTTAGAACGAAAGAATTCAGATTTTACAAAACTTCAAGTTTAACCCTAAAGTGAATACGATATTCGTAAGCAAAGTTGCCGATACTTCGTTTGATCTTCCAGAGGCAAACGTTCTAATCCAGATATCGTCCCATGGTGGTTCAAGAAGACAAGAAGCCCAAAGATTGGGAAGAATCCTTCGCGCGAAGAAGGGTGCAGTCGCTGAAGAGTACAATGCATTTTTCTACACGCTCGTCTCCCAAGATACAATGGAAATGGCTTATTCAAGAAAACGTCAGAGGTTTTTAGTCAACCAAGGATACAGTTACAAAGTTGTGACAAAACTGGCCGGCATCGAACAGGTAAACATTAATTAAAAACAAATTTTTTTAATAAATTCTATTCATATTTCTTCCTTTATTGTAGGACCCAGACATTATGTACAAGACAAGAGAAGAACAAGGTATCCTCCTACAGCAGGTTTTGGCCGCATCTGACCTGGATGCTGACGAGGAAAGAGTACCAGGAGAACTTCATAAAGGATCGGGCGTCAAAAGGACCCATGGGAACATCGGATCTATGTCAGGGGCGGATGATGCTGTCTACATGGAATTTAAAAAGCCCTCAAGCAACATTAAACACCCGTTATTTAAGAAATTCAGAATGTAAATGGAACTGTTTATATTCAATATTCAAGCCGAATGAGTGTTTGTATATAATAAAATATAAATGTTTGTGTTTTTCTAAACCTTATTTTCTTCAAACTTGTCAACCTATTGTTTGTATTTTTACTTATTGTATAAAAAACAAATTATTAATCAGTGTGAGGGCACTACAACCAACAGTATAATAAATGTAAAGAAGCCCATTAATTTTACTCCTAACACAAAAATAGTCCTCAGGGATACGAGAGGAAATCATTGGGACATTGGTGCTTTACATGTCTAAGAGGATTGTCAGAAAGGGTTCGGGTTGAATGGTGTTACACGAGGGAGTTGGGATGGGGTCTAAGTTTTATGAAGGCAACCGTAATGACTTGGGTATGTTGGATACGAAAAAGGGAGCTTGTGCATTGGTTCAAAGGATTTTGGACCTAATGTTCTTAAGAGTTTTTTTATTTTTATTTTAAGAAGGTATTTCAACTGCGAGGTTATATGAACCTATGGGGTGCTGGTGTTTTCGAGAAAAAAGCCCGTTTGTAAGTATGTCAGTTTCAAATGCAGGGTCTTGAGAGTGATCCTGCATTTCTTGAACAAAGGATTTTCCTGGAGGTTTCTGTAGGCATTTCTGGATCTGGGTTTGCTGAAAGGATGCGCTATCATCTGCATTTGTGAGGAGTACTGTATCACAATTGATGGGAATGTCTCTGGTGTAAACTGAATATATTATAGGACTAAGGATGCTGCCTTGAGGAACACCTGGTTGACATTAAATTACACTGAAGTCTCCTGAATCCGAATTGGTGGGTTAGAGTAACATTGGCGCATTCAGGAGTTTTCATTATTTTCTGAGAAAAATGTAATATACAAGTTAATTTTTCATCTTATACGACTATAAATTTTATTGACACAAAATACTTGGTTCTTAAAACAAGTTTTGTTCAAGTATCAATACAAAATACTTAAAATTAATTTTATTATAGAAATTATAAGTCATAATTTCTCATCATTTGGCATTTAATCCTGGTTTCGCATTCCCAAATGCTGTTCCACCAAGAAATGAGTGACTGACAGAAAAGACCATAGATGGCGGGACGTCTGGGTATAAGCAGGGAGGGGCGCCATGCATTGTTGTTAACGTCATAATGCGGACTTGAAAGTTGTCTTGAACTTGAAATGTCCTTTGTCAAACCAGAGCAACGAGCGTTCACGCTTTATTGAAGTAAGTTATAAAGGATTTCTCGAAGAAAATCATCTTCCAAGGTTCTTTTAAAACCTAAAATGTGCTGGCATCCACGCACTGTTTGGTTTAATATTCTATTAAATATTCCAAGCATCGCGTTTACTCATATAATGGCTGTCATTTTTAAAGCCCTGATTGTATCCGATAATCCAAGAAAGTTGGCTTACTAATTCCCACTCAAGAATAATAGACCATCATCGACAATGATGTCCAGAACTAGGCTGGAGTCCTCTGTTCGAAATGCTTGAACTAAAATAAAAGCGAAAATTTTACATGCAAGCTGGATAAACAAAACTATCTATAGATACAAGATTAATTAATAAATATCAAGTGGGATTATGGTGGTTATAATAAAGAAGTTATCCATATTTTTGCATAATGCCTATATTATCCGGAAAGATTCAATTTTAATCCACTATTCAACCGAAAAGATTTGTTTCCGATCGTATTCCTAGAAATGATAAATGGTGGAGTGATTGAATATGGTGATGGTATTCCTTATCAAAAATGGTTCACAGATCTATCGATTTCCCAGGGCTGTTCAAAACCCCTCGGATTTGTCTTGGCACTTACATCCTAGAAGTGAAACGTCTAAATTTCGAAAGCAGGTGTCATTTCGTTTATTGCCCTCCTCCGAGATTATAAATTATTGTTTCGGCACGCTTGGACGACGTTTGTACCCGTTCAGGAAAATTACGAGCCATTTATTTTTTTACCTTTGGCATGCTACTAACTTTGAATGTCATCGTCTTTTCATTGTGCCCTCACCGGACGTTTCGACGGTTCTGGAATATTGATTAACTTCGGTCTGTTGTGAAAATTTTGTTTTAATTTTACCACGCAAAACTCAATCGATATCGTGATATATTTTAATAATAATTTAGAAAATTAATCCTACCAATGGATATTCTTCAATAATTAAAAACGGTTTACGAGAAAATTTCCGTATAATTAAAACTCTTTCCAAATAATTAATTAATTCCAACCCGCCCTCTCCGTTTAGAACCAATTTCATAATTTAACCTGGGAAAAATCCTGTATTAAAATATTCTAAATTAACGACAGGGTAGAAAATTGGAAAATCGATTTCTTTTATAGGGTCATTAGTTCAATTATTTAAAACCAACAAAACAAAAACTTTTAAACAATCACTAAAACAGACAAAAAACTGTTCAACAAATACTCAAACTACCCCCACAGACAAAAAATAGCATCACTAAAATAATGATACACTGAAAAAAGCATAATGACTAAAGACAAATACGAAAATTAACTAAAAATAGCACACAATAACGGCATTAAAACAAACACGATCAATGAAATAATAATCAAAAAAAGCCACACAAAAGGGAAGGCCGCAACGTTGAGGTGTTGACACGGCGCTCATCACTTAAGGTAAAGGCCCCGAGTTCGAATCCAGCTCTATTTTTCAAAAAAACTGGCACCACAGACCTCTGCTGTTCCGAACAACCCCAACAACCTGAAACTCTATTGCAAAAATAAGACAATATTGGCAAAACAAAATCACTTAACGAAATTGGCACGGGGGGGGGTGTCGGTGGCCGCAATGGTTTAGGCGTTGACACGGCGCTCATCACAGGGTTCGAATCCAGCGGCCCTGCATTCGAACCTGGCATACTTACAAATGGGCTTTTTTTTAAAAACAGCGGCACCATGAGGGTTTATATTACCTCTGCTGTTGCGAACCCTCGTGAAAAAAGGCATATCCGGACAAGAAATAGACAGACACAAAAACCATGTAAGATCGTTTGGGGTCAATGACGGAAAACCAAGCTACTTGCCTCACCAAACGCCACCACAGACTCTCAACAAGACTGACAAGCATGAAACAACACGTCATACAAAAAGGACAAAAAATTGTGCAGACTTAAAAATATACAGTCAAAACACATTTTACGCTAAAACAAACTCATAAGTTCACAGTTTAACGAAACAATTACTAAACAGGAAAAAAGGCCTTTCGGAACAATAAAAAACCCTGGTTTAATCCGCAAATATAAACGCCAACACGTGCTCCCCACCCCTCAAAACCTTATAAAAGGGACTTTACTTCAAAAAAACACACAGACCCAAACATTGAACATGCCGAACGCGTCTGACGGGCATGTCAAAATGATGTGTAACGACCAAAGTTCAGTTTCTTCTTTAGTTTTATTTTTTGGATAGTTCTTCAAAATCTTTATTTGCACTGATCAAGAACAACAATAAGAGATCTGTAGTCCCAAAACATCGATGCCAAAACACACAAAAACACTGCCACAGGAAAAAAAACAATATTTAAGAGCCAAAATTCTTTATAAATTAATCAAAAATACCAGGCTGATCTTAATTCATTATTACCTTTTATTACCTATATTACCTTTATTTTTACAGATGGATTTAAACCACAAAGTTGATTTTGCTTTTTATGCCTCCATTTTTAACAACCAGAAGTAACTCTTTCCGACCGACTATCAGTATTTTCGGCTGATTATTTTAGATATTTTAATTACTATTGTGATAAAAGGCTTAACATTAATTAAAAATAACGAGATACTATGGTTTGTATATATATATATATATATATATATATGTATGTATATATGTATATATACATATATATATATATGTGTATATATATATATATATATATATATATACACACACACACACACATATATATATATATATATATATATATATATATAGTAATATGCACCGATTAGTTGGATATATAAAGACCGAAATGAAAATAAATTTTACATACGAATATATCTAATATATAATATAAATATATATAAGTCTGGCAGAAGGAATCATCAAGTTGGGGAATGACATTGCCATAGTATGGATAAAAGGGCATGCCAGCTATGTAACGAAGCAGTTGACCAATTCGCATACTTCTCTGCCCAAGCGTTTACGGATATGAAGTCATCAGGAATCATTTGACAAAATGAATATTTAATAAATAACAAAGGCTGTATATGCAAAACCTTGTTTCTATTTGTAGGCCATGTAACATGGTTTCATGATGCCGTACGACTATGCCCAATATTGATCGGGAAAAAGATATCACCAGTATATGACAACTATGGTACCTAAGAATATACATGAAGTATGAACAAGAAAGGCAAATCTTCTATAAAAACTTTATCAGCGCTGGTCTGACAACTAAATAGATACACTCTTAAAAAGTGTTGGTGTTATAATATAATTATGTAAAATATTATAATAATATAATTTTTGTTAGAAGTATCTACAGGAGTGCATTCACTTTTTGATGATGTTTTTCTATGGTAAAAGTGGTGCGTCCTAGTCCACGATAACTCGGTAAGCAAACAAAAAAAAGGAATGTGGAACAATAAAATGCCTTCTCAGACGGGAAAAAAGAAAATGCGAGGAATATTGTAAAACAATACTCCATAAGTATTTCACACGTTACGACCCAATAAAACCGAAGGGGTGACTTTGCAAAAAGGTGAAAGTGCCGATCTCGCCAGACTCTCACCATGACTCGTCCCGCTCCTGCGATATTGTGCTGTATCGCTTGTCATATGGACAGGGCAAATAACACGGTTGAACAACGAATGGGTTCTCTCTTTCCTCGATGTCTCGAATCGAATTTAATTAATTTTCAGACAAGTCGAGAGTCACGGTTTTGAAGACTGGCCGCCGATTGAAGAGGGCGGCGAGCGTCGGGCCCTTCCCTGGCCTACTGGGACGGTCTTTGGCTTGATTCATTTTAGTTATCTCGCGTCATCCTGCAGAATTAAGACCTTAACTCGAAAATACATAGAAACTTGAGCGAATATTCAGACAACTTACCAGGACGTTTAAGAAATCGAAAAGATTGCGTTTTACAATCTACAAATTTGGCCGAAGAAAAGGTTAGATTTTATTAATTCTTATTTTATTAATATCTCATATCACTAACTCAATAAACCAAACTAAATATTGACCCAACTGTAACAGGATTTAATCGTTTTGAATTTCAATTACGAAAGTCAAGCTTACATCTCTGTAAAGACTTTCCCTTCAAATACGTATGAGCTTTTTCAGCAGCAAATACAATAAATTTTCGAGAGGTGTCAAAATCCAAGGGGCCAGTACAACAATCACATTTTTCCGAAATTAATAAAAAAATCTTGGTTGTTATCAGTAGTTTAAATACTAAACGAAAAACGAAGCGAGAGTAGTCGATGGTCATAGGTGATCAAAGAAAACCAATCATTTAACATTTGGCGAAATCGAATTTTTTTGTTCTTATTAAGATTTCCTTAATAACAATCGTTTTTTAAATCTACAATTATGCTTTAAGAATGTCCTTTATTTAAATCATTAACTAAATAAACAATAATAACAAAAATAATATAACAGCAGAGAGACTATCACCTAGATGGGTTTTTCATTTTTTTATTTGAATATGTTCACAGACGAAGCTGAAACATGCAATTTTGGTTTTGGAAAATCATTTAATAAAAATAATACATTTAATTAAAATAAAACGTTAATTCGTTAACAAATGCATTAAATACTGTAAACAATCAGAACAGAATGATTAGAACAGTTATTTGGTCTGAATTTTAACTATACTAACTTAACCTTAACCTTGGCGGGTATACTTGCACTTATCCCTGTTTTGAAAAATAAGAAAAATATACTGTATTTGCTGGAAAAAGTTTATAAATATTGTAATGAAATACCTTTCAGTGAGGTCTAAAAATATTCAGACTATTATATTATTATTGGACCTAGCATGGTGCTAATGTTACTATTATTTATGCCGTTTAATTTCATAAGATAATTTTTAAGACAAATGACAAAACGTTCTCGGAATGGGAAAGTGTAGAAAGGGCAGTTGGATTGGTTGGATTGAAAGGTTGGTGTGGAACTTTTGGAAGAGGAATCTGATCAGCTTGGTCCTGGATAGGGAGATTAGTGATATAGTAAATATCTGTGTAGTGTTTAGTGACCATTAGTCAACGATTATTCGGAGATCGTGAGAGGCGGTGTGGTGTGACATAGATTTTAGAAAAACATTTTCTTTATGGTGCCAACGTTTCGATCTTTATTGAGATCATCTTCAGGGCCAGGGATTTGTAAACATAGTTTGAATATTACAAATACGTGTAGGATGTAGGAAAAAAATTATGAATTTATACAATGCTAGAAAATTTTAGATTTAAAAACGTGAGTACGAATATTTTGATTGAATCTAAAAATTTTCAAGTATTGTATAAATTCAATTTTTTTTAATCTAAAATTTTCTAGCATTGTATAAATTCATAATTTTTTTCCACAACCTACATGTATTTGTAAAATTGAAATAATGTTTATAAATCCCAGGCACTGAAGATGATCTCAATAAAGATCGAAACGTTGACACGATAAAGAAAATGTTTTTCTACCACACACCAGACCGCATCTCACCATCTCCGAATAATCATAGTAAATATCTTGGACAATTTGTCTGAGGATTTTTAATTGGAAAAATTGGATGAGCTGGATATTGGATGGTATGGCAAAGCTCCACTTCGTATGACCAAACTGGTTGCAGTAATATTTTTTGTAATAGATTTAATTGAATTTTAACGGCCAAAAAAATTTCGGTCCTAATGCCTTCGTAATTGACCAAGTCTCGGTAAAGTTGTCTTCAGTTGCGATTCCAGGCCAGTCTGCAGTCAAGGCATAGTTCTAAATATCTGATTTAAGTGGAAGTCAGTCGGTTCTTGTTGCTGATGTATAGTGGAGGGCAATACGCTTTTTCAATGTAAATGTACACTGGGTACATTTCTTCATCATTCAGTTTTATTGTTCACTTTTGATACCAGTCTTTGAGAAGCTCAAAATGTTCTTGGATGTTGAAAATTGTTTCGATAAGATTCAGATAGATGAGAAAATTGCGTTTCATCTAAATGGTTATGATGGTGTTGGTACATATATAGAAAAGCATAAATCGTACTCAATGAGCCAAGTATGCTTCCTCGTGAGACGCTGGTTTGTATGGGTCTGAAATCTGAGTACTCTGGGGTGAGTGTGTGACGTCTGGAGAGTAAAAGTAAGTTATTAGCGAGAGTGGAGTGGGTTCAACCCCGCCCGAGGAATATCGGTGTGAATGTGACAAGACGTATGTTTGTATCGGTGAGATTCGTAATAAATGTATTCCAGATTTTATGGCTACTTTGTAGCTGAAAACCTGAGGTACAAACAAGAGGCTAGCATTTTAGGATATCGACGTAGTTTTGTACTATAGTGTTATAATAGTATAATATTATATTACGATAAAAGCAAAGTCAGTAACCAGATCGGAGACGCTGCAGTTTGAAACAAAATACGCATGAAAAACCAGAAAAAGATGGTACCACGCAGAGGGTCGGATTTAGGATTTATTGTAAAAAAAACTTCTGCTGGTAATTTTGTTTTTAAATTTGCCAAAAGAAACAAAACCAGAACTGATTGTGTTAAAGTAGTATTAAATATCCAAACTTTATGGAATAGTATTCTCACGATTTGCATTGGTAAATAATAAATTTTATATAGTGTATGGTTTGAGAGAGTTAAAACCTAAAAATAATAATGAAAATTATTGTGTTGATGCCTGTACCAGTATCGAAAGTACGTTATACAAATAGTACCGGATTTTTCCTGAAAAAACAAATACAAACACTCATATTTGTTAGTATTGGAATGACACAGTCGATACCTTTGTTGAATTTCTCTGTCGTGCCATTGAGGCCGTTCCGGATTTCCATCAGACTGTTTTTTTATTCCTTTCTTGCAACTGTAGGGTTTCTATTTCTACAACAGAATCCGTTTGCTTTTCTAAAATCGGTGTATCTTCCAGACACAGATGTCTTCGGGAGAAAGTCTTCCTATCATCCTGTCGACTTTGGAGAACGGTTATTTTTTAAAAGTTGAAATGTTTGTAAGGAGAAAATTGTATATGTAATATACAATTTAGGCTATTTTACTAACTAAAAATGGGGATTTTGGGCGTGGGATCATAGATTTTAATAAAAACCTTTTTTGGTAAGGTTTGGCTCGAAAAATATTAAACATGAGTCCGAGCGTATTTGCCAATGGGGCCTAGGAACCGAGAAAAATATTTGAAGTAATTATCGTTAGTAAGTTTTGTAAATTAGTATGTATTTGAAGGTTATTATATATCAATCGATTTTTTTTCTTATCTATGATAAGAATATAATATTTTAAACGGGATTAAATAAGATATATAAAAAGTTAGAAAGCAAAGACGATTCCAGTAAAATAGATAACAAACAATTTTTAATTGTTTAAATTTTTTTTTCAATCAATCCGGAATTGTTTTAAGCACTGTTTAAAGCCCTTAAATACTATTTTTAAAGCAAACTAAAAACAGATAATTTCAATAACTCCTCGGTATCTTAACGCCAACTCAACGTTATGACCACCGTTGGAAATATTATGTCATTATAAATGATAAAAATTATCTTTGAAATTAACAATAACACCTGAAACGTTTTATTTTCTCTCTCTAGTTATAATTTATTCAAGGAGCCATTACATGAAATTTTCTTCCTCAGTCTTTTCAAAAAACAAAAAAAAATCCAAATCACTGCCAATTTATCTGTTCAGCCCAGTTTTAAAGCTTATTGAATCAAGTGTAATGTTTGAAAAATAAACATATACTTTAACCTACTTTGGTTAGTCGCTCGGTCGCCCTTCAAAATTGTATATGGCAGCTAAGCCTGTTGTTAAATTAATGTTTAGTGCAAAGGTGCCAAAAATATATATTTTTTAAACGTTTTTGCCCCCCTTGAATGAAAAATACGTTTTTTCTTAAAATTTTCGCCTTCCATGCCTTCGATTTTGTTTCGAAAATGAAAAAAAAACTTGTTGATCCAAGAGCTTTTTGTCGTGCCCCAGCTTTGCCAAGGACTGGACTACGATTTTGGATATTTTTGCCAACTTTGCAATTTACAATAATTTAACAGTTTATGTATTTCCACACCTATGATACCCACGGCTTAGCTTCCATACACAAATTTGAAGTAGTGACCAAGTGACTTATCAAAGTAGGTTACAATATTATTTTTTATTTATTTATTTACTTTTTTAAAGAAAAATCAAATGATATTCGTTTTTTGTACCAAAAATCCCTCTGAATAAAAAAATGCAAGAAATATTTTTCCCCAGATTTTTTGTTTTTCAATGTTTCAATTTTGGTTTAGTTTTAAGTGTTAGATGTATAGACGATTTTTTGATTCAATAATTTGTATCTCGGATATGGACTGGATGGAAAAACAAATTCAATTGTTACTAGCAAGCTTTCGACCAATTTTAATTTCATCATCAGGGTAAAACAATCTTGAAGGCATCTAAAAATTTATATAATTATAATATAATATAATTAAGTTTTTTGTGTTAATTTATAGACATCTTTACGATTGTTTTGCGCTGGTAATGACCTAAAGTCGAACTGAATACAAAAATTCCAAAAATAATTTGTTTCCTCAAAATTTTCGTTTCCAATGCTTCAATTTTTTAAATTACAAAAATTGTGTGTCTAATATTTTTTCGAACTGGTACTACCAAATAAAGTTTTATTAACATAAGTGACGTGCGTAGCCTTCCCTTGAGTTTTAAAGGATGCTTAATAATAAACAATCTTTGCAATGTTCTAATGTAAAAATCTGTATAGCTGTAAACCTTCTAGACTCGGTAAAATGGGCCGAGTAGTTTTGGAACAGTGTTGACAATGGAACTATACTTGCTCATCTTAGTTTCACATGGTTGTCTCACAAAAAGACTTTTTCCGCTCTCAGCCATCCCGCGATAAATAGACGAAGGCTCATTTGGCGGTTCTTCGTCGAGCTAATTCTTCTGATCTTGGCCCACATCTCTTCGGTTCTTCGTGAACTTTCCCCTTTTGGTCTAATTACGGTGGCAATTGCCCCGTAACGGGACCCCGTGGGGGATCGGGAGGTTCGGGCATTCGCACGGGTGCCATTTTCGTTTTAGAAATTAAAAAGAGGAAAAAGAATTGAAATTGAAATGCCGTTCCGTTTCTCGGCCTGGGCCTTTTGATTTTCAAAAATGCCATCACCAGGTCCTTCAATTGGCATTTTTGATAACCAATTTTAGATTACAGGGTTCCGAAAATGACAATTTTATTAATATTTCTTTCTCTTTCAACTAATTAGTGTTTCGAAACAGGCTTTCTCCAATAAGCAACAGATTAATTTTACAAAATAGCAAAAACGGTTAAAAAAATAATACAAAGACAAATTAAATTTGTAATTTCACAAGTTGCCCAAAATCAAATTTACAGCTTGCACAAATGCTTAAAATATCATTTTATTGAAAAATATGTTTCAGCCATTAGTTTAAAAATTATCTCTCTCACGGTCTCTCTCTCTCTCTCTCACTCACTCACTCACTCACTTGATCTATCTCTCCATCCATATATTTATTTTTCTCGTTCTTTCACTTTTTCTTGCAACTCCGCTAATTTTATCTCAATTTTTCTCTCACTAAGTCTCTCTCTCTCTCTCTCTCTCTCCCTCCCTCCCGCNCTCTCTCTCTCTCTCTCTCTCTCTCTCTCTCTCTCTCTCTCTCTCTCTCTCTCTCTCTCTCTCTCTCTCTCTTGCTATCTTTTCCACCCAATATTTTTTATTCATTATCTATTCCACCAAATCTCTCATTTTCTCTCTCCTCTCTCTTACTCTCACTTACTCTCTCTCTCTCATTCTCTCTTCCTCTCTCTGTCTCTCTCTCACTTTCTCTCTCTATCTCTGAATCTTTGACTTCTTTATTTTTCACATACTTTCTCTCTCTCTCTCTCTCTCACACACACACACACAACACGATGTGTTATGTTTTGAGGAAGTTCAATTCATTCAAGTTTTGCGTAATTGAAATAAATAAAGACAGTTTATTATTAATATTATTAACTATAATTTTCTTTCGATTTGTCTCCTAGAAATACTACTAGCGAAAATTTACGCGGAAGTTCTACGACCGTGGTTGCTTCCGTTTGCTATTCATCACTTTCTTCTCAACCACGAATGGTCTGATGCGATTTTAATTCCGCCTGGACCAACCTAAATCCCGCGCGATCTTTATAAATTATGGTCCAGCCGGTAAAACCAAGAGGAAAAAGATCAAACAGGCCGGTTTTACGATCCAACTGTCCGTTTTGGATTAATCTAAACATGAATGGCAATCTGATCCACCTACTTTCTTCTTTCGTGACTTACGTGTCCGCCATTTCTTCACGAAGTGCTGAACAACTCTCAGCAAGCAATTACGGATTACGAGTGGGACACAATGGTCCTATAGACCTTTCCCTTGAACTTGATGTTTTCAAAAAAACATTTTCCTCTGGTTGAATACGTCGGTATGAACATTAAAAATATTTTACTATGTTTATTTTTAATTCAGTAGGGGCTTATTCAAAAATAATAATATTGTATATGATTCCAATGAAAAAATAATATACAAAATTATTCGGATTTTGTTGTTAGTATCGGCCATTGTTGGCATTGTTTTCCCGCAGGCCTCAAAAGAAATTTAACCACTAAGTATTGAGTTTGTTTATTTAAAAAAACAAATATGTATTTTAAAAATTCTTTTAGAAAAGTGTTTTTATTCAATCGTCTCCTCGACCTACTATTAAATAATGCTACATGACATTAAAAAATTAAAAAGTGAAAAAATTCCACCAGATCAGTTTCAGTATGATACAGCCTAGAGACTCAGAAACTTTGTGAACAAAAAAAAAATTGGTGTAGTAGGTCGTGTCTTCTAATCTCCCCAGCATATTTTCCGGTTCATCGCGTCAGCAAGCATAAAAAAGGATGATTTTGACTGTACCCTTTTTTATCTTCTCACTCTTCCTTCTCCATATGGTATCGTGGAGACTCGTGCTGGGAACGCGACACAGGAAAAATTCACGACAATGGATAAGAAGGTGGCCGAAATAATCGCTATTTTCAAGAGGCCCTCGTCCGATCCAGTTACGTCAAGAATAAGATATTTCGGACAGCTTTTGTGCATATATCGAAGGGCGAGCTCTCTTCCTTTCATCCTGAGGAACGGCATCCGCCTTTTTTTTCTTCTTGAAGCTAACGTACAATGACGGATGACCTACCGGAATTTCCCTGGTTGAAATCAATTTTCGATATGCATACCAGGTGCTTTCAGGAAAATAAATGACCTCTATTTGTGCTGGTATCACATGTGTGACTAAACATAAAATTGACTGTCATGTAGTTTTTAATAAAATGATACTAGAATTACCCGAATGTGTTAAGGACTATCAGACAACAAACCCAAAACTTTTCAAGTTGTTTGAAGTGTGGTTAGACGCTGAGATTATTCGTAAATTACGAAAAAAAATTTCTTAGTTGGGTAGTCTTTGAGGTATGTGGAAGGTTACTTTGATCATCATGAATAAACTTTTTTTAAAAGTATTTTATACGCAGAAGTTTCTAGAAAATTTCGTTTAAAAATATATTTTTCAAGTTCATCAAAGCTACCTACCACATAATTTATTTATATTGCATTTTTTAAATAGTGTTAAAGGACTGTCATGTAAATTACATTACTGCTTCTTTCCCCGACAGCTAAAATCGCGACCAATTGGTAAAAATTATGGCATACACGGAACTAGCGATAACTATGATGCCAGAAAGGATGGCGAGGTTATTATTCTTGCTGTGAAACCCCAAATTATTGAAACTGTTTGTCAAGCACTTAAAGAACATATTAATTTCGCTAAGAAAACTATTTTAATAATCGCAGCAGAAATTCCAACTCAACACTACCAACAATATTTGGATCCTAATATAAACGTCTCACATTAGGTTGAGGAAATTGAGGGCTGTAAACTCTAGCAATGATCTATTATAAAAGGAAAATATTCGATCCAGCAAAATAGAGTTATTAATAGTATTTCAATAAATAGCTCGAATTTGCCTGCGAGTTGATTATTTTACTGTTTTTGAAAACTAACAATGAAAGTATACAAATATTTAAGTAAATTAAATACGGTTTAGTTAAAAAATAATAATAATAATCACTGTCATAATGGAAGGGTCACGTCCAACACCCGTTGGATGTCGCAAACAAAGGGTCAGACTACTTTAAAATATTTTTTTCCAATTTAACTTAAATAAAATTCCAAGAGCCATGTAGGGATTCAAACTCAGAATTACTAGCGGGGCGAATAAGAGTTGGAAGCCTCCTGTTTTAATTTTACAAAATTTTAATTCATACAATTATTTATTATCTAAGAATGTATATACTGTTAATTTCCGGATATTATGTCAGAAGTTTGATTTTATTCTTAGGCGGGCTATACCTTTTGTGATTGTATCTTCTGCAATTAAATAAGTATAGTTTATAATTTAAAACATTTTTGAAATATAATAATCAACTACTGTCCCACTTAGTGACTATTTACAAGATTATATGGATACGTAGGTCTATATTGAAAACGTTTTAACGTTCAATTGTCAATCATTATATGAAAATCATTTTCCCACTTACGTATCTTTTTTCGAAGTCAAAATTTTTGAAAAAAATTGTGTTTAGCTAAATGATAAATAAGTAAACAAATGGTGTCGGTTTTATAAGATTTCAGGGTGCTCAGGCTGGAACTGAGCGCAGTAACAGAAAGAAAAGACCATGGAGAAAGCTAAATGATCCTCCATTATCCATTTATAAGGGTCGCTTCCCCCAATGATCATGCTAAGCACTTGGTGGGATGGAAAGGTGTCCCTACGGCGAAACAGGCTTTTCCATTAAATGCCGTTTTCCCAAAGTCAACAAGACAGAAGAACAAGAAGAGAAACACAAATGAAATAGAATTACTTCTTGGCAACGCAAGGTTTCAAAAATTGTAATGAAATATTTTTCACGAATTATTTTTTACACCCAACAGATTATTAAATCGTGTAATTATTCAAATTTAAGCTTGTGGTTATGTACAATAAATAGATAACTTTACACAATGAAATTTTCATAAATATGACTAAAAATCATCAATCAAAATAGGTTTATACGTTTTTTTATTGCATAGCAATGGTTTTTTTTTTTTTTAGAAAAGCTCACTTTCTCGTCGAATATGTCAAAAATATACACTGGATAAAAAATAAGTCTTTATTTTTCATGATTTTTTTACACCCAACAGATTATTTATTAGACCTAGTGTAATTATTAAAATTTAAGCTTGTGGTCATCTAAAGTGAATAGATAACTTTACACAATGAAATTTTCATAACCATGACTTAAAAATCATCAACCAAAACAGGTTTATACTTTTTTTTTATTGTATATCAATGGGTGTTTTTAGAAAAGCTCACTTTCTCGTCGAATACGTCAAAAACGTACATCGGACAAAAAATAAGTCTTTATTTTCATGTTTGAATGGCAATAACGGTTTCACAACCCAAAAATCGCCTGTCTTTATTCACACGAGGTTTTTTGTAGCAATTATACTTATGAATAGAATCAGTACGTGGATGCTTTATCATCAGAATGAAAATATTTTAGAGCCTTGCATAAAACTTTTTGTTTGTTTACTGAAAAGCGAAGATTTTCAATAAATCTACTTTTGATTCTACGCCACAAGTAGATATGAATAGCAAATACATTAAATTTTCCCAATGAGAGAATGCATGAAAACCTGGACTTTCTAGTTTAACTTTAAGACAAAATATATCGATAATATCAAATGATGTAGTTTATCAACCAGCTAATTCAATGCTCTCAGTTATCGACCACAAACCCGATAACTGAGAGCACAATATCAAATGAAGCCATTTTATGAAGAATTAGTCAGGTCTGGGCTGAACTTTTGAAAACTTGACTCGTGTTTCATGAAACTTTCAGACACCAGGCTATCGTTTGTTGACTGTTCTGTTTAATCAATCGAGTCATTTTGCCAGTAAATATTCAGGTTTAGGCTCAACCCCAGGTCAACTGAATGATGACCAATCCAACTGATCGCTTGGAAGGAATAGATAAAGCATACTGGTTTGTCAAAATTTAGATGTTTAAATTTTGACTGTTTTGTTCGACAAATCAAGCCATTTTGATAAGAACTCGTCAGAAACACGCTAAACACAAGGACAACAGGTTTTTGATGAAACTTTAGAGTGCGTTTCGATGGATATATAAAACATAAAAAAATAATACTGGATTGTCCAAATTTGGACTATTTATTGTCTGTTTATCATCCTATTTAGACAGGAATCAAGCAATTTCTGGTTAAACAGGCGGCTAGCATATTTTTAACTGTAGTTTGAAGAAGCTTTGTGATACACCAGGACGTTCAACGTGAACATTGAGAAACAAAAATAGTGATGATGGTTCGGGCGGCTTAGTTGGCCAAATGAAACCGTTTTTTTAAGAACTAGTCGAAAGAAATTAAAATCCAAGCCAACCGATTTTTGATAATAGTTTTTTTTTTATGAAACTTTAGAATTCATTAGGTAGGATGCTTATGTAAAACAAAAAAAAATAATACTGGGTTGTCCAGATTTGAACTATTTTTGTCTTTTCAATATGCTAATTAGCCAGGAATCCAGCAATTGCCGACTAGCAAATTTTCAACTAGGCTTGACGAGCTGTTTGACTCACTAGGACTATCCAACGTCAAGACTGTGAAAAAAATGAGAGCATTTAAATTAAATTAAAATTAAGCCATTTTGTTAAGACCTACTCAGAAATAAGTTTAAAGACCAAGCCAACGGATTTTTGATAATGATTGTTGATGAAACTTTAGAATACGAAGGTTGGATTGATCTCATAAACGTAAAACAGAAAAATATTACTGGGTTGTCCAATTTTAATCTGTTTCGCTTGTAAAATCAACCAATTTTCTGAGGAACTAGTCAGGTGTATGCTGAACACCTCAAACAACTGTTATTGTATCAACAATAAAAAACAAAACATGATTAGTAAAACCATATTTTTCTATGCTTAAAATCAATTATTCACATTCCACCCAATTTCTCGACTTGAAATTTTGATTTTATCGAGAGAAAAAATATGATAATAATATCGTGAGAAAGTTCGTTTTAGAAGTAAAAGCGTGCCCTGTCGCCGTCGTCAGAAGCAGCACGCTGACGTCGTGGGAGTTCTCGGGCAACTGTGACGGAGTAACAATTCGGACAGTTTTCAACTGCACTAGAAAACCGATGACTCGATGACGGAAGGTCTTTATCTCAAATTCATCTGCATTTACCTAAATGACTGGTAAATTGGGACGGTGAACAAAAAAACCGGCGATTTTGAAGCAAACGTACACTAATTCACGTATTTTTTGTTGAGTTATTGATGAACATTAATTTATTTAATATTGCGCTATTTCTATTGTTCGTTGTTCGCCCTAATTCCTTAAATTGTACAATTTATTTATGTATTTTTAATATATTTTTTTTTCATAGGTATCCCAAGAAATAAAAGTTACTCTGAAATAACTTTTTTTTTTTAATTTACTAAAATTAATTCCTACTTAAATAAAAAGTTCAATTTGTTTCTAATTGCTCCTTATGGTTCGTGAATTTCAAGCTAAATTGAAAATTATCACGGAAAATTCAAAGGACGTCACCTGGATTTGAACTCAAGACCTCTTCTTGGCAAATATCACCAGTTCGCCAAATAACATAGGGCTTCTTCTATTATGTTATATTTGATAATGGGAATATTTAGGTGTACTTAAATTTGCCTTTTTTGAAGTTTTAGCCATGTAACCAAACAATTTTGACTAATTAATTTTCACCTACTGGAGATGTTTATTGAGTACTTCTTCCTGCTACTTCCTGTTACTTTCATATGTAAAGTTATAAATGTGTAAGTGTACAATTGGAGATGATTGTTACTAATGGTTGTTATTTTGGAGTCGAAGTCCGATAGGATTTACAAATCAAAGCTGCGTAAAACATTATAAAAGACACATTATGTGATTACATTGCCACGCAGTTGCGTTATGGCACGCCCGAGTCATCCTACCTCTTGTGCACTTACTCCCTGAATATGTTGTGTGCTTTAATGGACAGATTCATGTCTAGGAAAAACATAATATCCGTATGGACACAAGACTCCATTTCCGACCAACTTGCACTAAACGAGCAATAAGATAGCAATAATATAAAATAAGATAATCAATAAGACAAGACCTAACCACTGAACTGAGAACTCGTATGATGAGATGCTATATATTCCAAGTTCCCTAGCGAGAGCTAGATATTTGATGCCAGGGTACAAAAAATAGAAACATTTGAAACGTACTTATACAGACACATGCTCAAAATTTCATGGGTTTAACAAATAAAGAAGTGCTGAATAGAATGAATAAAAGTAGAACTAATGAAAACAATGAAGGAAAGAAAAGTAAAATATCTGAAATACATCATGAGAGGGGAACGTTACGAACTGCTTAAGCAAGTTTTGGAAGGAAAAGTAAATGGAAAAATATCCATAAGAAGAAGACGTGGTTCGGAAAATTCGTGGCTAAATATCTGGGAAGGTGGTTCAGGTGTTCATCGGTGGAACTGATTCGAGCGGCGGTTCAAAGGTTTAAACATCTATGTTGATCGCCAACCTTCGACAGGTGACGGCAACATAAGAAGAATACATAAAAGTTTGGTGATAGATGTAATTTGTGTTAATTTTTCGAGAGAATGTATTAATAACCGTGAATGAGAGGTAGAAGAGAGACAGACGACGGTGTAATATTGAGTATTGATCGACCATCATTGTTCTCGGTAATGTTTGTGTAGTTGTTTGTATGACTAAAGGTGATGTATAAATATCCACCGAGTAAGAAAATGTTTTTAGGTAACACTAAAAGCTTTGGAGGCTGAAATGACGTTGGTGATAGCCCGTGAAGCCAAACTTCGGCTTTGATGCGGATAAGACAACAAAAGTTCACCACGGACCACCTAACACCGAGTGGGTGTTCTCACAGATTCGATTCAATGTTTGTCTAGGAATTGCTATTACCTTTTAAAGAGTTAATAAAATTATTTATTTGAAAAAAATCAAGTGTAACTAATTAATTATTAAAGGTAAAAATGAAACAAAAGTGCTTTCATTTTGTTTCGACTGATTCGTTGACACTCGCTTTGCTCCAGGACGAATGGTGTTGGATAAGGCTGGTTTCAAGGTTTAAAAGAACGATTTATCCGGCGTAAAAAGTTACTGGAACCGGAAATTTCACGCGTGGAACGTGTATATTTTATTTTATTTTACTTCCGTGTCGGTCGTAAAAATAAAAATAACCCTTGAAGTTAAGACGATTAAATAAAAATAAAAAAAAATAATTATCTGACTTTTACGAAATCTTTAATCGACGAATTAGTCAGTAGCCTTAATATTTAACGTACTGAGCATAAAGGTTTTTTTGAGATATCCATACAGAAAGGATTGGCCAAATAACTGGTTAGCTGATAAAAAAACTTTATAATTATTTAATTTAGTTAAACTTCATTTTACCCAGTCATATCCTCCTTTGGTATTTGCCTTTAATGTTAATAAAGAACCAATAAAGCTAGAAGAATCTCTAAATAATTGTTTTGATATAAGCAGATCATTACTGTTACAGAAAAATCAGTATAAGTTACAGAAATTAAAAGCCCATTGTTAAAAAATTAAAAATAATATATTATTATAAATTGTTTAGCGTAGGTTGAAAAATATTAGAAACGTGTTCCAGATTTATTAGATTTATTTCCCTAAGAGCCAAGTAACAGATATTTTAAATAATTTCCATAGTTTCTTTTAATATGCTTTTCTGCCTTTGTCTTGCATACATTTAAAAATCATTTTATATCATTCTGTTTGGGTCTTTAATCTAGGATAAGAAAATAATATACAGTCACTAGGTCACAACATCAAAATTGTATTTGGGAGTTAGTCAAAACAAGAGTACCGTAGATATTGAAATATCTTATACATGGTAGACAGAGTTAGTAAAGTGGACAGAAGAAACAACTATTTAGAAAGAAATAAAATTGATCTATATATAATTTTATTATTAACTATTTTATAAAATATATTCTTGGGAGTGAAGGTATACTTGATTTAAAAATTTCTTTTCCTCGAAATGTTCGCCTTCCAAATTTTTTTATCTCGAAAATCACAAAACTGGTGATAACTATTGAAACGAATTCCACCGATCTAGATGAAATTTCACAGGTTATACCTTACTCGTAATGGCACAAACGTCGTCTCCGCAAATAAATTACAACCGTGGAAATAAAATAAATAATAGAATAAAGAGCAGTAATTTTTTAATTTAGCATTAGTTCTATCCTTACATTGACATAATATATAAACGTTGTTCAGATAGGCTGAAAGAAGCAAATATTCTGCTTTTCAAGGCTTATATAAACTTTCAATCTGGATAATATTTATAGGTGCAATGAATTTGTAATGCAACAGCATCAACAGTGGACGGTGTCGCTGACGGTGTCCAACGACGAATCTGAAGAGTACTGTACGTCACTATGTCGACGACTTCTACTTTTACCTTTCGGGGAAAGACCAAGTATAGGTCGGAGGGGTGATGCAGTTTGCGATAAACATTGTGGCTCGTGAGGTGAATGGAAGAAAAATCATAACTATTACAGTTCATTGGTCTTCAGGTGAGGTACGACAGGGAGACCCGCTCGAAACTGATTCGCTGATGTCCTCGCCCTTCTTTTATGGTCACATGGCGTATTCTTCTGCCCGTAAAACTCGCTCGATAGGCTCTACTAGCAGGGCCTTCGAGAGATCTCCGCCCCGCTTAACCACATGTGCTGTGAGTTGGGAGTGCTGCCACCCGAACTTCAGAGAAAGAAGCTTACCCTCTGCTATGCGGCGGGGTTCCTAGTTTCAACCGGGACACCCGTCTTCGTGTCCGGTCGTGGGTACAGCAGAAGAGAGCGACTTGAGATCCGGACGCGACCCCTGGTAATACGCTATCCAGCCATAGGATGTCAGAGATTGGGAACGGCACTCGAGCTGAGCAACCGGGTGACTCGTTACTCGTACGGGGCGATTTAGTTCTTGGCACTTAGATAGAGGAACGCCAGTTTTCGGCACGTCTTTACAGACGGATCTAGGACTGGCAAGGGCCTGATTTCCGAGGCCTGCCAGTAATTTACTTTAAATTACAAAATCTGGAAATGCCGGTGGATTGCAAGAAGGGATAAGCACAACTCTGTACATGTGTATGTACATGCATGTGGAGATTTGAGCTTATGTGAATAAGTAATCAGTAATCAGAACATTGGACATTGACGAAAGCTTGTCTTACAGCTTGTATACATTCATAATAATAATATTCTCATTATTATCTTAGTATGAAACAAAATACTTATTATTTACATTTCTAAACTACTATAATAAATAAATTAATGAAACTATTCTAATTATGGCTGTGTATATGGGAAGTAAACGAAAAAAGGTAGACTTGTCTGTTTAAGTTTGTCTTGGTAAATGTAAATATTTACTAACTAACTAATTCAAGTGGTTTTTTTTCGGTACACTTTTTAATACTGCCTTTTTTTTTGTTATAGAAATATATCAATATTGTTACCAAAAGACTTTGTTTAAATTTTTTTTAATCTTAACTTTTCTCATGAGTGCTACAAACAGAATGCCCGAGATTCCAAGAACTCAACTAAAAACAGTGATTAAATATTAATTGCAATTGAAAAATAAACGAATAAAAAAACAATAGTAGATACTTTGAAAATGGAACGCCCCAAAAACCGATAAATTGGATAAAAATCAATACGTCTGGATTAGAAGGCGACCAGATTCTGGTCGTGGTGAATGGCTAGAAATATTGATCCAATTGGCTTTTGTTAACCATGAAGTATATAATTTTTATTTTATGTTCCTTCTTTCCGAAGCGGACCTAAATAATTTACCCCAAAAAGGTGTAATGGAAAGGCAACAATACGGCTTTGGTACTGGCCTGGTTTTTTTCGTCGGCATATTAGATCACATCATAGAAAATTGATAATGTGAACTATCATATCTTATTGGAAAAAGGATCGGTGAAAAAATAAACGAAACTATCTCTCCACTCATTAACTCACTCACTCTCTCTCTCTCTCTCTCTCTCTCTCTCTCCACTCTCTCACTCCCCACTCTCACTCTCTCGTCCTCTCGTGATCTAGTAGCTCAATTTTCTGCTTAACTTATGAAATTATGAGTTGTACAAGCGTTGCAACGTGCAATTGCAATATCAATTATGTGCCTATTAATGTTTGTTTAATAACGATACCTTTCTTGCACACCATCATCAAAATTTAACACACAAAAGCAATATGCTTTTTAGAATTTTGTAATGGGCTTTTTTACCTTCACGTCTATTGTTCTCACTTCGCTCGCACTTATTTCATTTCTTGTCTCCTCTTTCTCACGTCCTCTCTCCACTCTTTCCATTTATTTGTATCTCGTCCCCACAACTCACCTATATAAACATATCGTTTTATGTGGACTTCTTTCTATCTCGAGAATAATACTCAGAATCTCATCAGGTCACTTTTTTCACATAATGTGAATTGCTTCCGAATCATAACGGCATATGCAGATCAATTAAAATAACGTAAACTTTTCCATTTAACTTTAACTTTAAGGACATTCCTATTCCCTCATTATGTTTTGCTAGTTAGCTAACAAAAGTTTCCAGACAAAATATTAATCAAAAAGGCATTGATTTACCAATCTTATAATGTGTTAATATATATGTTGTAAATTGTATTTGTTTAGTTATAGAATATGGTCTGCTGTCTCCTCTTTCTCGAACACTCTCTCCTCCCTTACTCTTTTTTCCTGTCTCGCCCCCACAGTTCACCTTATAAACATACCGTTTTATATAGACTTCGAATAGTGCTCAAAATCTCATCAGGTCACATTTTTCACACAATTTGAATTGCTTCCGTATCATGACGGCATATGCAGAACAATTAAAATAACATAAAATTTTCCATTAAGTTTAACTTTAAGGACATTCCTATTCCCTCATTATGTTTATCTAGTTGGCTGAGAAAATATTTCACCTGTACGATCTTGTTCTAAGGGGTTTTTGTTAAACAAGTAAAATATTCAGTTGAAGTAATTAAAACATATTTTATGTGATATGATTTTTAAGACGTGATTAGGTGCACAAGAAATGTATTATTGATTTATTTACACTCCAATGGTTTTCAATTGTGTTACTGTTTGGTTAAAGGAGTTGCTCGGACAGAAAGAGAAAAGCAAATTAGATTTACCGTGAACTTTCCCCTTTTTCCCGAACACCCAGATATCCAAATGAGCGCCATGACGAACGAATCGGTGTAAAAATAAAACGCAGGTCGTTTCATTTGATGTCTTTTATTTCACTCTTGTTGGAATAAATAATTAATTACATTTATTGGTAGACGGGAGCGTAGCGGACGAGGCGAACGAGTGGTTCGGGGTTGTAAGCGTACACGGGTCCTGAAAGGGGTTTGACGTCGGTGTACTTCACACTGGCGACAAAGTTGGTCGGCTTCTCTTCCATTTTATACGCTTCGGTCATAGGTGCGACTTGTTTCACGAAGTAAGTCGGTTGGAAAGCCTTAAAATGTTAATTAAAGGATTAATTTTCATTATCTATAGCTACTTATAAACTAACAGTTTTTAGAGTAAGAATCAAACAAGTTTATTTCTTTAAAAGAAGTTAATTTTTAACAGTGAACTATTCTATAACAAAATAAATGAGGCTGTTTTGAGGAACTGTAAAGAGGGGACTTTTACAGGTTTCATCGATCGTTTTTCCCAATAACTATAGCCTTCTTTTATAAATATAACATTAGTATTTATAATAGACCTGAAGTTTATTATGAAGACTCGAGCTTTTCTACTTTTTACACATTTAATCGTACCTGATGTACACTCATCACCCCCTATTTTCGCTTTTACAGAAGGACTTTTTTTAACAGAAAAACCAGATCGGAATTACAGAAATTAAAAATTGGTACCTCGATTATACAAATTTAAGAATTTTCAGATTGTTAGATAATAAATTTAACAATTTAGTTAAGTTGAACTTTTCCAGCCTGGCCATGCTTATACTATTAATTTTCGGTAAAAGCTTGAAAAATAACCGAAACTTATTTGGTTATTCTAGAGAGTTCCATGAGAATCGTCGAGTCGATTTCAACTATTATTATGAATTCCTATTTCTGTTATTTAGTCTATATCGTATTGAAACAATACCCTTAAACTCTTCGATTTATAATTTGATAAAACTGTGTATACGTGGAAAGAAAGATGATAGAAAAAAATAGTAATTAGAAATAAAATTACTTGAAGTTTGGCTGGGAGTGGTGCAGGGGCGAATGGTTTCGCTTGTTGTTCGTCTGCCTGTTTGAGGGGAGCCGTCGTGTACCGAACTTTCTGGAGCCTTCCATCAGGAAGGTAGACGTGATATTCACCGGAATCCGATCCCTGCTGGGCCTTAAGCCGCGCCATCACTTCCTCGGTCACTTTGGCCAAATCGCTCATCTCGGTCGGCTTGGGAGAGACGACGAAGTAGAAGCTCCTCTGGTCGTTGGGGGCTTCGGCGACTGCTGCGGCTACGAGGCAGAGAACGATGAACAACTTCATGTTTCGGCTGTTGACGAACTGATACTCGAACCTTTTGTTTTGGAAGCATATATACTCGAGGATCCCTTCCTTGACCTCAAACACGACGTATTTCCACACAGCCAATAGAGCTATATGTATTCCTATCAGTACTGATATATTCTAACTAAATTAAGTTGAATTTAAATTAAATTATTAATACAAGTATCAGAATAAACATTAATTGAATAAGCTATTAAGGGAGTTGATGTACAATCTAATAAAATCGTTCTGCTACACGTTCTATTGATAAAATTATTTATTTACCGTTATTTTCACCCAAGTTCAGTTTGTCCTTAATTTCCCTGAATGTGTAGGCGTGTGAATGTGTTCTTATATATAAAGTTAATACGAATTGCGACAAAAAGTTTAGATAGTATATTAAGAATAACTTCTTGTGAGTTTATATCGATTGGGAACATTTTCAGCCTACTCATTCAATCAATCAGCTTCATTTAAAGGCATAATTTGTTACTTGTTTAAGGTTTCAAGTAAAGAAACTTCGCCAAGTATTTTTTAAAATCAAAACACGTTTTCATACATTAGCCAGGTTTATTTACTTCTACCCTTTTGTAACAGGTTCTTTAAAATTTTTCAGGCCCCTCTACGAAAATTTGTGAATAACCCATTTGGGCTGCCGATGATTAAGCCCGAAACCATTATAACAAAATAATTTTCACCACGGAATATTTCGTTTTAATTTTTCACCAATCTTTTAAATTATAAAACCGTGGAACTTACAACAAATTCATTTATTATTTTAGGCTAATGTAAGAATAGCAAGTGGTCAACATTTAACACAAATATATCTACGACTAATCTCTCTCTAATCTCTCATAATCTCTCTATATTATTAAAAATATTTTGGCTTAAATGTGCGAACTATCTGTGAAGAAGAGAGGAGAAAAGAGAGAGACATTTTTTCCTTTATTTTTTCACCGATAATAAATATATGATTAAAAAAAGTCCAAAACTGGTTCTGCCTAAATGGCAGATTTAGGAAAGTTTCGGCGGGCTGGAGCATGAATTAGGCTAGCTTCATAAAATCCAAGAATGAGTGCACATGAACTTGCTGAAGGACTTGCAGCTTTTAGAACAAATTTTACACAGCATACTGGTAAACTATGAATGAATGAATGAAGCGGGATACAAGGCAAAGCGGGCAGAACCTTTTGTAATTTGTAATAAAAACAAAACAAAAGGTTTTGCTAAAGAACATGTCTACAAGTCTCTCTCACTCTCTCTCTCTCTCTCTCTCTCTCTCTCTCTCTCTCCTTTTCTCTATTCTTCTTTCTTTTTCCACTAGTGGGTTAGACCGCGATATTTAAGGAAATAAGCAAAATACAAAGCTATGTTAAAGCATTTAAATTTTAGGAAATATTACCAAAATGGTACCTAAAGGTAACAACAGAAGGGTTGCAAAAATTTTTTGTAAGTATTTTAATTTTGTTCAAACAATAATAACAACCTAATATTATTACCTAAAAATTAAACTCGCCCACAGGTTTAGTTTTTTAATAGAGGGGGTCGACTCTACCACTTATCTCGTTCGGTTTAGAACGAACATTATAGTGTAAATGAACGAAATCTCTGCTGTAAATTTTGTGGATTATTAAATTAAACTTCGTATAACTCATAATTTTATTGGTAAAAAATCACACGTTTTTGTATTTGACAATTGAAATGGCTAAATAATACTTAATGGGCTTTTGTAAAGTAAATAAATTCCAAAGAGGGATTCAATTAATCCACATTTCACATACTTCTTTTGTTATAATCAACTATATATTTTTTCAGATGTTTCCATGAAGTGTTTATTTAAAAACGTTCTATTAGATGGATGAAGATATGATGCCCTGTTCTGAGGCTATTGAAAAAATAAGAATGTGAAACGTGGTTCGATTCTTACGTAAAATGTGCGTGATGAACCTAGCAAAACGTTACAAACTGGTTGACTAACAGCAGCACATAGTTGGATTTATGAAGGGCGTTAATACTCAACCGTCGGCCGATGGCGGAATACTGATAAGCGCTCTTGTCGATTACTATTCAGAATTACGGCGTGTTTGAGGTCAAGGATGAGATCCACGAGTATATATAGTCTTCCAAAACAAATGGTTCGAGTATCAGTTCGTCAACAGCCGAAACATGAAGTTGTTCATCGTTCTCTGCCTCGTAGCCGCAGCAGTCGCCGAAGCCCCCAACGACCAGAGGAGCTTCTACTTCGTCGTCTCTCCCAAGCCGACCGAGATGAGCGATTTGGCCAAAGTGACCGAGGAAGTGATGGCGCGGCTTAAGGCCCAGCAGGGATCGGATTCCGGTGAATATCACGTCTACCTTCCTGATGGAAGGCTCCAGAAAGTGCAGTACACGACGGCTCCCCTCAAACAGGCAGACGAACAACAAGCGAAACCATTCGCCCCTGCACCACTCCCAGCCAAACTTCAAGTAATTTTATTTCTAATTACTATTTTTTTCTATGATCTTTCTTTCCACTTATACACAGTTTTATCAAATTATAAATCGAAGAGTTTAAGGGTATTGTTTCAATACGATATAGACTAAATAACAGAAATAGAAGTTCATAATAATAATTAAAATTGACTTGAGAATTCTCAAAGAAAAATAACTAGAATAACCAAATACATTTCGGTTAGTTTCAAGTCTTTACCGATAATTAATTGGTATAATCATTGCCAGGCTGGAAAAGTTCAATTTAACTAAATTGGTAAATTTACTATCTAATAATCTGAAAATTCTTAAATTTGTTTAATCCAGGTCCGAATTTTTAATTTCTGTAATTCCGATTCGGTTTTGTAAAAGCGAAAATAGCGGGTGATGAGTGTACATCAGGTACGATTAAATGTGTAAAAAGTAGAAAAGCACGAGTCGTCATAATAAACTTCAGGTCTATTATAAATACTAATGTTATATTTATAAAATAAGGCTATAGTTATTGGGAAAAACGATCGATGAAACCTGTAAAAGTCCCCTCTTTACAGTTCCTCCAAACAGTCTCATTTATTTTGTTATAGAATAGTTCACTGCTAAAAATTAACTTCTTTTAAAGAAATACACGTGTTTGATTCTTACTCTAAAAACTGTTAGATTATAAATTGCTACAGATAATGAAAAGTAATCCTTTAATTAACATTTTAAGGCTTTCCAACCGACTTACTTCGTGAAACAAGTCGCACCTATGACCGAAGCGTATAAAATGGAAGAGAAGCCGACCAACTTTGTCGCCAGTGTGAAGTACACCGACGTCAAACCCCTTTCAGGACCCGTGTACGCTTACAACCCCGAACCACTCGTTCGCCTCGTCCGCTACGCTCCCGTCTACCAATAAATGTAATTAATTATTTATTCCAACAAGAGTGAAATAAAAGACATCAAATGAAACGACCTGCGTTTTATTTTTACACCGATTCGTTCGTCATGGCGCTCATTTGGATATCTGGGTGTTCGGGAAAAAGGGGAAAGTTCACGGTAAATCTAATTTGCTTTTCTCTTTCTGTCCGAGCAACTCCTTTAACCAAACAGTAGCACAATTGAAAACCATTGGAGTGTAGATAAGTCAATAATACATTTCTTGTACTTCTAATCACGTCTTAAAAATCATATAACACATAAAATATGTTTTAATTATTTCAACAGAATATTTTATTTATTTAACAAAAACGTCTTAGGACAAGATCATACAGCTGAAATATTTTCTTAGCCAACTAGCAAAACATAATGAGGGAATAGGAATGTCCTCAAAGTTAAAATTAATGGAAAAGTTTGTAATTTTAATTGATCTGCATATGCCGCCATGATAAGAAAGCAATTTAAATTATGTGAAAAATGTGACCTGATGAGATTTTGAGCACTGTTCGAAGTTCACATAAAACAGTATGTTTATAAGGTAAACTGTGGGGGCGAGACAGGAAAAAAGAGAAAGGGAGGAGACAGCAGACCGTACTCTATTAATAAACGAATACAATTTACAACATTAATACAACACATAAGATTGGTAAAATCAATGTCGTTTTGATCAATATTTCATCCACAAATATCCGTATTAGTCGGAGTGTGTATTAACTGCACCCTTTAGGGCTATTATATCCCCCGTTCTGTGCTTATAAGAATCCTAGTTTATCAAGTAAATTGATTAGTAGGCCCAGTTTCAGTCGTCGAATTTCTTGTACGGTTATATCGTACGTCCCAAAACACTTCCTCCTGCGGGAAAGTTTAGCACCACAGTTAATAAGTTTGCACTTGCCCTGTTGGGTTTGGCCAATCTTCTTCAGATATCCAGTTTGCAGTGTCCTGTGAAGAATCCTGTTAGGATTCGCAGTTTTTCTTGCTTCCTTTGTTGCATTCTGTTACCTCTTTCCTTCCAAAGTTTGTTAGCAGGTTCTTGGATTGTTTGTGTCCAATGAGTGAGTTGTATTGTTCCCTCATTTTCCTTCTATCTGCGGCGCTTATTGTTAGTGTGGATTGCTAAAAAAGGGCTCAGCGGTATAGCAGGCCCTCTTCTTGCAAGGGCATCAAGGGCTTTCTCGTTGCCTTCTACTCCGACATTTCCTGACACCCAGCAAATGGATTTTGGTTTACATGCCTAATTTGTTTAGTTTAGTTTTGCAATACAGCACATCTTTGAGCTAAATAGAACTACTACTAGAATTAAAACTTAGCTCTTTGATGGGTGTTTTGCTATCTGTCGTGATAGCTATTATTTTGTACCCTTTATTCACATTGAATTGAGTACATATCTCGATTGCGTGGACCTCAGCTTGAAAGGCACTGATGTATTTTCCCATCGGTTCTGAGAATTTGGTTCCAGGATTCTCTTGCCCCCGAACTTTTTTGCCTTTTAGATCCGTCTGTGAACCAGTACATGGTGCCATTCTTAAAAGAAGTGTTTTTCTTTTTTCCCATTCTTTTTTAGAACCTAAGTTTATTTTGAAATTTTGATTAAACTTAAATATCACGTTAATGCCATTTCTTGCGACCATGAGTATCGGATGGTCTTTCATTAAACTGTTATTCTCACTTCTCTCTCTCTCTCTCTCTCTCTCTCTCTCTCTCTCTCTCTCTCTCTCTTTCGCTCTCTCTCTCTTTTTTTTCTCTCTCTCTCCATTTTAGATTTATTCCATTTTAGTTGTTTCCCATTGATAACACTAATGATAATTTTCTTGCAATCCTCAGTATCATACGGTGGACGAAAATTAACCCAGTATCTTCTCCGTACAAGCTATGGAACATATTTTCGTCGCTCCCGTTGCTGATGCTTGCAATTCTGAATTTTTGTGAGTTCTCTTCGTTTGTTATTTGTTCTATTTATTGACCCAGGCTATGGCGCCACATGTGAGAATAGTTCTCACCACCATCCAGAGCAGGGTTCCCAGTCTTCATCCCCAATTTTTTTTAGTGTGACACCTAGATATTTGGCCTATTCTTCATTTCTATCACAGTATTATTGAGTTTTATAGGTTTCGTGTGATTCATTTTTTCCATGTATATGGTTATTTTATTAGGGTTGACCCCTAAACCAGCGGTTTTACACCATTCATCTGTAATTTTTAGCCCTTCTTGGATTATGTTACAAAGGGTTTTTATAATTTCCTCCTGGCGGTCGGGACTATATCATCTGCCTAGCTCTGACACTTTATACCTTTGCCGGCAAGCAATTCGTCAACTGTTAGGCTCGATAACAGAGGTGATAGTACTCCCCATTACGGGTATCCTTTGGTTGTGCTAACTTGTATAGTGTCTTTTCCTATGCCTCAGTCTCAGCTTTTCTGGTTCTTAACATTTCTCCAATCCATCTAGATGTGGTATGATCTATATGTTTCTTCCCTAGGGAGACCTTCATGGATGCAAGTGATGCATTATCAAAGGCTCCTTTTATGTCGAGGAACGAGCCATATTCTTATTTCTTTTGCTTCTAGTGTTTACCTCAGGTCACTGTTTAAATGGTACAGAGCAGTTTCTGTTGTTTAATGGATGTATAAAGATGATTATTGGTGATTCAACACTATAAGATGCAACGATGATCTTTATGTATTTGGATGTTAAATTATAGCATATGTTGTTCCGAAGTTTTGATTAATTTATCGTAAAATTTAAATTTACGCATTAATTTATTGTTTATTAAAGTACGTGCAAACTTGATTTTACCAATTATTACTTCAATGCTTTCATTTTGAACCGGCGAAATGCCGAAAAATCCACAATCCCCGTTTCGTCTAGGGCTGTCTAGGAAACAGCGCGCCCGCGGTACGAGTCAATTGGTGAAAAGTGTGCTCCACTATCCCTTCTCCCAGGGTCGTGAGATGGAAACCATAAAAGGGGCTCGAACGGCACAGCACCAGCAGAGATGCTGCTGCTTTTCATCGCGGTGCAGATCGCGGCTGCGACAGCCTCGTGCGTCGGAAACTCGTCCTTGTCATGCCTTCAGCAGAAAATCGTCAACGCAGCCGAAAGGATCAATTCAATACCAGGTGATTCGAAAGAAATATTTTTATGTTTTTTTTATACAAAACCGAGTTTTTATTCGATTATCCATCTCTGAAAATAGGTTTTTATTTTTATTTTAAATTTTAATATATTTCAAAGGCAAAAACCGGACACTCTTATTTTGTTGTTTATTCCAACTACATGTATGTATTTTTATTGTTATGTTAATTATTAAATGTAAACCAAATTAATCGAGATCAGAAATTTATGAGTTGTAATAAAAAATATTTAGTTATGATGGTTGGGATGAAAATTCACCAAAAACCCGGAAAATCATTTAGTGATAGAATAAATTTTCAGTTAAATTTTAATCTATCACTAAATAATTTTCCAGTGTTTTGGTGAACTATGATTTAAACTTTCATAAATAAATAACGTTTTATTAAAACCCATGATTTTCTGATCTTGTTTTTAATTTGGTTTACATTAAATTAAGAATGTTGTAATAAATATAACGAAAAATACATATAGTTTGAAATAAACAACAAAATATGAGTGTCCAGTTTTTATCTTTGAGTATATTAATATTATAAATAAATAATTAAGCACCAACTTTACCATGTGAACGATGTTAATTAGCAAACAGTCTGATTTTAAAAGACAAGGTATTTTTTTATCTTACAATTAGTGTCATAAGTAGATTTATTTGCTTTATATCCACACCACAAGATGAGATTAGCTTGCAGTTGGTTGTTGGTCAAGTTAAAAGGTCAACTTAAAAAACTTCACATACAAAGAATTTTCTTTACTATAGTTGAAAAGTAACAGCTCATATTTTGATATTTTGAAAATAACGCTTAGAAAAAACTCCTACTCGAAAATTAAATTTCAACTATCTTTCCTTCATACTAATTTTTTAAATTATTTTATTTTAATCTTTCTTAGGCTGTATTCGTTGTTCACTTATAATATTTCCGGTTCATTTATATAATTTTTAATGATATTTAACTTAATTTGTTTTTGTTTTTTATTTCATTTTGATACCGGTATGCTTAAAGAATAAATAATAATGAATAGAGGGTAGTTAGAAGTAATTAGTATTTTTGGGTAGCAGATATTTACATATACATAATACATTTTAAATTGTAAATTAACATTCACACTTAAAGTCGAACGATTTAGGAGAATTTTGCATAATATTGTACACTAGTGTAATTAAATTTATTCAAATATGCTGGGTTCGAATATTGCTGCTTTTCAAAATTTTGTATTTGACGTTATGAAACATAATTTCCCTAATCTTTAATGTTAAATTGAAATTTTAATGTTTAAATAGTCGGCTTACATAATTATTTTGTATACATGCACAGCAATTGCCTTCAAATAGTTCAATATTTATATGTATTTATATTGCAAATATTCAAATCCAGTCGAACTTCCCATAAGCGGATGCTCGAAAAAGGAATGTTGTCTCCTTATTAGTCATATCTATGAACGCATACAGAAAAGTACTAGGTGCATTAAGTGGAAGTAAAAAAATGAATTGTATTCCAACGAAAGGACGCATGTATGATTCTATTTGTTCTTACTAATGGAGTGGTGACTGACTATTTCTCTGACAAAAATAATACCATGATTGGCAATAGTGGGTCTGGGTTTGGAGGACCCAATAATACCATGGTTGGCAATATTGGGCCTGGGTTTGGAGGGCCGGACGAACCGTTCTCCATTTCCTACTGTTATTGCCCAAACTCACAAAAGAGGCACCACACCACTCATAATCAAAATCGCGTGTTTCCCCACGCAAGTCATTACTATTCTAAGGATCAAGCAAGACTCCTGTTGGTTTGCTGACCATTCGTTGTTTTTCCATTAATCTTCGGATGTTCGTTAGAAGAAATATATTCAATGGTTCGCAAATGTTTTGGTTCACAAATGTATACACCTTGAGATTAGGGAAGCGCGAAAGATTATCCAGAAACCCGAAACATAACTGGTTGCTAGTAAACAGGTAAAAGTCATCTGTCATTCCCTGAATCCAGAGGCAGCTTTTTTCTGTTGTGATAACAGATTTTTTAGATATGGATATATCCTTCACTACATCAGAGTTGAAAACAATCTACCAATAATGACTACGCCTAGTTTCTCCTATTGCACAGTACCAAGTTTCTTGCTTGGCAGGTCGGCCTTTATTTTTAATATGTTATAAAAATAATGGGGGGACGAATGTTATAAAAATAAAGTCATGCTATGTTATGCTTAGGCAACTTCAAAAAGCTTTTAGTTCCAGCAGATTTCCAGCTAGAACTAAAAGATGTTTGAATTTACCTAAACAATAATATATAATGGGGTTCCATCACAACGTAAAGCAAACTTTAAAAGAAATATTGAGGATGAATGTTGATTTTTTCAATTAAGTTATAAAGTTACACTTTTAGCTACAATCTGCGAAGACACCTATTTTTTTTTATCTTGGTACAAACCAACCGAGTCTACATATAACTTTATTCCTTATTTACTGTACTACTGTATTGTATGACTATTTAATGAATTGTTTGATAGAGATTATCGATTAGTCGTTTGGGTAAACGTTCTTTATGGTCTACAAGAACAAATAAGCATAAAAATGTTAATTTAGATGGTGTTGGATGGTGTGAGTAGATAGTCAACCTACCTTTTAAAGTCTGCCTATTCTAGCTAGTTTTCTTTCACTCCCTTGTCGTCTCGTGTGTACTATCATCAAAGCTTTCTGTACAACGATTTTATTTTAGAATTAACTTGTAAAACGTGAAAATGCCTATTTTTTAATTTTTGGTATGCTCATTTGGTAACACTATGGCCCGTCATTGTCACGGAGTACTTGATATTCCTCCCCTTTACACATATTATTCAACTTAATTAGTTATCCATATTGTTTCATTATCTATTTTAATTCGTTTTCAAATTTTCTACGATTGTGTGGTGTTTAGTGACCGTTACTTAATGATTATTTGGAGGTTGTGAGATGCAGTCTGGTGTGACGTATTGTAGGTTTTAGAAAAACATTTTCTTTATCGTGCTAACGTTCGCTCTTTATTGAGATCATCTTCAGGGCTCAAAGTGTTTGTTTTCCGTGTAGATGTGTCATACTTGTCTGTCATGCCCACTGCCTTCTTGGCACTCTCAACACGACAGACAAGAATGACAAATCTACCAGGAAAACTAACACTTTGAGCCCTGAAAATGAACTCAATAAAGAGCGAAACGTTGGCACGATAAAGAAAATGTTTTTCTAAAACCTACGTCTCACCAGACCGCATCTCACGACATACAAATAATGTTTTCTATGATTGTTCAAATTTATTGAAGTGTTATATATTTGTTTAATTAAAATCCGTGGTAGAATATTTTCTTTATTTTTCTTTTTATTTTGTTCCGACCTAACAATTATTAATTACTTCTGATCATTGTTACAATTTTAATAACAGAGGTTACAGTAGTAATAATTATAACAGATAGTTTTTGTAAATTTATAAAAATGAGAAATTTATGTAATATTTATGAAGAGTAAAGAAAGTATGTCATGCATGAACAGTATTTCATCAAAATCTAACCATGGCTAAGATGGTTGAATGGAAGTATGATTTGAAATTTAAAAATCTTAATGTAATTATTAAAAGAAGACGCCATTATTTAATGTGACAGTGTAGTAAGCTCACCATCGCCGGAATCTCGACCCGATCGACCTCTATTCCATGGGATACTCTACAAAGCCTATTGTCCATTCATGACCTGAAGGGTGTTCATTTTAGTTACGGCACCGTTCTGGCGGATATTCCACTGTTGTTATCAACACTTTCTTTTTGTTCTTGTCTGCTATCTCAGCATAGGAATAGGCCGACGGGAGGTCGGGGGAGAAAAAGGCAAGTGTCTCCTGTTGATATATTTCGTTTATGGCTTTCTCGCGTATTATATTCAATACGATAAAAGGAAAATATTATGTTTTTCTTCCTGTGTTGACCCGAATTAAGTAAAACAAACACGGAACAGATGAATGTTTTTTTATTATTAACTCCGAATCTTGGGATTTCTTATATATTTTATTACTATCCATTTTCTTAATTACTCTCTAATAATGGAATGCAAATTGTATTGTGCTATTCATTCAATTCTGTTACAGTTTATAGAAACGTTACCCATAATTATTAAGGCCATTAAATGTCCTATTTAATAGCATGTTTTTATAAATTACTTTAAAACAGTACAAGCGAACTAAAGGGACAACAAAAACATTTTGCATAATAACATAACAGCTATTCCATGAAACACTGTTTACATGATCCTACCGATATTATTATCAATTAAAATTTCATAGTTATCGTAACTAACTCGCCTGCGGTTCTAGGTTCAACACACAAGGAATTTTAATTCATAATAATTTGAATTTAAAAAGGTGTACAGTGGTTTGGTCCACGGCACCCAACGGTTGGACATTAAGCCCTGCTGTATGACAGGAGTTACTTTACTATAATTTTTTATTTTATTTTAACCATTTTTCTCCCTTGTAAAAATCATTATGACGATGTATATGTAACCTATTCTGATTGCTTGCCGGAAGTATAACATTCTACAAATAAGTAGCTGCAAACAATGATACAACATAGGAAGAGAGTATATGAGATAAGTATAGAAAAAGAGGAGGGAGAGAGAGAGAGAGTTTTAGAAAAAAGGTGAGTGACTGAGAGGGATAGAGAGAAAAAGTTTATGAGGGAGAAACCAATTACGAGATAAATACGGATTGATATAATATTTATTTATCATATTCTTAAGTTAAGACGTCCAACTATTCTATGTCAGCTTTGATTGGCCCAGTTTTTTCTTGCCGTTATCACTTCATAACGGCAAAATTATTTAGCTGAGAAGAAAAGAGAGCGAGAGAGAGAGAGAAAATATAAAAGTATAACGCTTATCTTAAAAATATTTTATATTGCCATTTAATTAATAATGAAATTAATAATTAATTCCAGAAACGTTTGACCTTTTTTATAATTCTCTGTGCATTTCGCGGGTGTTGAATAATTCATCATTAATAAATCATTTAAATTGCCTTAATAAATTAATTCACCGTCGGCTTATTTTTAAAAAACATTGAATATTAAAACGATCAGTTTCAAATCCTTAATGGGCGAATGGATTGTTAGTTATAACTTAATTTGAATGTTGATTATTCTTGTTGTTTGTTTGTTGTTTATGCTTAGAATTAACTATTTGAAGTAGAAACAGGACTAAAAATGAACATACTGAAACCTGACCACAGATTACAAGAACAAAAAACGGGATAAATCTACAATTTATTGAACATATTGCCCGGTACTCGTTTCTTCTAGACATTGAAGTATTGCACACAAATCTTTAATTTTCAAGATTCGAGAAACTTCCAGAGTACAAATCGACAGCTTCTCACAAACATTTTTTACACCGTTTAAAACACAAGACAAATTAAAAAGGAAAAGAACCGATGGTCACAATGACTGACTGGGAGAAAGAAAAACCCAGAGTTAATCTGTCAAAGACGCCGACAGACAAAGACAACACCGACACGCTCCTTTCACATTTCACAACGAATATATAAGAGAGATCTGACTAAACAAAAATACTAACAAAAGATGGTATCTGACAGACAAAAAAAAAAAGAAGAAAAATAGGCATATTAAAATAAATCGGAAACGACCAAGATACTCACTCATTCATATATAGTACATATGAAGTTAGTTCTCGATTCTGGTCTATCTTATCATTAATTTATAAAAAATAAACCTAAGTCATCTATAGGCGTCAAGAAGGGATAGTTTTATACTTACTTATTTATACTTTGCTATAGTCATGTACTTCTAGTCCGTTAAGTATTGCTCCGTCTGGTGTCATATCGTTCCATCTAAAGCATTGAAAATTAATCTGTGGATCAGTGAAATATCGTGATATTAAAAGTAATTACTAAATATGCCGAAGGGAGGGTTTACAGGCGATTTTTACTTTGCTACTGTCCTGTACATCTGGTCCATCAAGTCTCGCTCCGTCTGGCGTCATAAGCCTTTTTCTCACAGCGCGGCGTAGGCTTGATAAGCGTACTCACCGACTTGTGATGTGTCGTGCTCTGTCGTATTGCAACCGCAAGCGGGGATCCTACTTTGGGGAAATTGGTTGAAAACACCACTACTTTGGGGAAAAATGGGACGACTTTGGGACAAGAAAAATTGCAACTTTGGGGAAAGCACGAATATAATTGAATAATAATAAAGTACAAGTACAAATGAAAAAGCGGATTCGTTAGCGAGAGAAGCAACCAGAGAACCAACATTATTTAATATCAGATTACCATACCTTGTGACACATTGTGTAAATTTTTTTAATGAAGTCAATTTCGATCTAAAAATCAACGCTGATTTATAGATGTGGAAAAATTTATTCGGTAGAAGAATAAACCGGTACAATTAATTGTAATAAACCACAACAAATCGTGGGAACGGGTGTTCAAGCCGAGCTGTTGTCACCGTCTAGATCCAAGCCTTTGATGTCGGAGTATTTACCGACAATACACGGGAACGACTGGGCCATATTGAGCAATAACGAATTCCCATGGCCTAAAGAATTGATAAAAAAAAAGTTCATACAAGGTTTTACTTCAAGTTTCCAATAGTTAGATATCCACCTCCGATCTATTCTCACTGTAGGTCGGCCAGATATCGGAATCGTTTTGCCATTGAACTATTCTAAAATACTAAGTTTGTTCTGGATAATAGGGCCACCAAACAAATTAGTTCTTTTCTCGAATAGACACACTCAAGGTGCAAAATGCCGAAACGCACCTGACAGACCAACCCAGCGATCATAGGCTGGCCAAGATGATCGGTGACGTTAAAAATGAGAGGGTTTATGGACCGCTTCTCTTTGAGCCCTCTTTTCTCTCTATTGGACGAATGAGTAAGGATGAATTTATGGAAGATTTACCTGAGATTTTCTCAGGGGTCTGCGGGGGTAATGGACGTGAGTATTGTCGTTTTTGATTATTTAGACCTGCCTATCCTCGCTGTTTTAGTCTGTCAGTTGTGCATCTCCCCATCTTCAGTGGTGTGTAAGTAAGATTTTTGTTTAGTCGTGTTGCTGTAATAATTTCGTGTAAAGTAAGAGGAAGGTGTCGGCCTTATCTTTGTCTATAGGTGACATCGACCGGTCCTTGTAAGCATCGTTTGTTTGTATTTTCATTTGTATTTCATTTTCAACATCTGTACCACGGGGAATAATTAATAGCTTGGCTCTATTGTTGTGAGTTCGGGTGGTTTTGACTAATCGTCTCTCACCATTGGGCGGTCTAATGTCCTACGCGTTTAGGTTAAATATTGAAAAACCTGCGTATTATGGAAATATCCCTAACAGATTGATCCCCTGGGTCACTGATGAGTATAGTATCCCACTCTTCCATTGCGGTCTAAAAGATCTATTGTTTACTTTACTATTATTTATTACTGTACCCCATAAAGTGCACCGTTGAGGAATTGAACACATTCCGAGGTTCCTCTTGTTTTTTCCCCCCAAGGCATTAGTTCCGCCTTTCGGTAGTGGCTGTACTGTTTCCGGGCTAATGCTTTACAGTCACATAGGACATGTTCCGGTGACTATGTTGTTTCATGCCAGAGTCGGCAAGTTTCCGTTTATTCCGCTGACATGATAATTAATGCATTTAATTATGTTTTACAAGTTAAAACCGGGAGTGTCAATGAGTCATGTTCCTATCTTATATATTTATCCACTTCTTGCCCTTCATTTCTGCCTATTGCTCGGTCTGGTGTCGTATTCCTTGGGCCTAAATGTTGGAAAATTGTCTATCTTAAGGCACAATGTAGGTAACAGGATAATTCATAAACGCAGATCTATTTTAAACATTAAGAAGTGAAAGTTTATGGTGGTATGTAGTCCACTATGATTATTCACTACTGGTCCGTGTTTTTGGCTATTGCTCAGTGTGGTTTGGTGCTAGTTTCGGATAAATACCGAAAAATTATTTATATAATGGTTAAGTATCGATAACGGAATAATTCATAAACCCAAATATAGTGAAGTTGATGCTGAAAGGCAAATTATGTAATAGCCCCGTGATTAAGATCGAAGGGAAAAGAATCTAACCAAGAGAAAAGGTAAAGTACCTACGCATAAAAAATCACGTCATCACATCGGATATATGACGAGATGATCGCTCTCTATCTCTAACAAAAGCGTTGCTATATACGGAGGTCTCCTCAGCAGGAGGTTGCTACCTGGGGAGCAAATTTGCAAATATGAGTAGAACATCCTCGATCAACGCTACTTAGAACGACAAAAACCCAGCAAGTTCTTGCTTCCGGTCCACCAGTCGATATTGTCCTCTCGAAAGACTCCCTATTTTTCATATTTAACCTTTTCTCGCTATTTTTCGATTTGGTATTTTAGTTGTTTTCGCTAAAGATTGAAATATCAAAGGTAAAATGTTGATACTAGAATAATCCATAAACCCAGATCTATTCTAGACAAGAAGTGAATTATTATATGTAGTTGTTTGTAGTTCGTTATGGTAATTTACCTCTGGCCGGTCGATTTTGCTATTGCTCGGTGTGGTATGCTGCTGGTTTTGGCTAAATGTTGAAGGATTGTCTATGTAAATGTAAAATAATGGCAATTGGATAATTAAAACGCCTAGATCTATTCTAAACGTCAAGAAGTGATAGTCTATGGGTGATTTATTGTTTGCTGTTGTTATTCATACCTGGTCCATTTCATTTCGCTATTAACCACTACTGTATCACTATTAAGATTATATTATTCTCTATTATAATATTAAATATGAATACTCTTTCAATGGTCTGTGAATATTAGAAATTAAAAAAGTTAAGATTTGTGAGGTTTTAATTGTTTAGTCGTTTGTTTAAATTATTTATTATTAAATTATTATTCTCCTGTCCGTCTATTCTCTAAATTGTCTTATATAATTGATACCCGATAAAACTTAATTGTATGTTATAATGTAAGTAATAATGATATCAAATGTAAAAATTCTAAAAGAGCTACGTAAATAAACTATTTTAATAAATCTTAAACGTTCCATTTATAAAATTCCAAGTGATCAGGATCTGTTGATACTGATAGCTTTAATAAAGTGCATTAGCATAAAACTTTTTTTTTATATTCGTGGATAAGATATAAAGCTTTAAGATTAAGGGCGAGGATTAGATATGAATGGAGATGAAGCTGCGTACCAAAAAACGTGACACCGCATATTCCAGGAGATAGTGCAAATGTAGGGCATGTTTCTTCTAGACGCGGCTATGGATGAGCAGATGATCTTTCAATGGCAGGACTTGTTTTTAAAAAACCCGCTGCAACGGCCGCAAATGGCTTCATGCTTTATTCTAACTTATGTATTATTTTAATTGGCAAAAAAATTATACACGTTGAAAATAGGACGAAAGGGGAAAAATTAATAGTGTCTGCTATGGGAAATTAGTTTCGTTCATGCTCCGACTGCGCTGCTTTTTCAGACAATGTACAAAGGTCGGAATGAAGTGGGTTAAGCACAGACCATTTCAGTAAATAAAAAGGTTTTGTTTAAATATGACGTAATTAAATTTTCAGAGATACCCATAACGAGTTGGATGAGCTTGGTGCCAAACAGAAATAAAACTCTTCCGACGATTTTCCCCTTGCCGGAAGCCAGGCTGAAAAAAGACGGGATCTGGTTCCTTCTAGGGAGAGCGTTGGACGATTTTCTCGACACGAGGATTGTCAAATTTTCACTGCCCGAATGGGCGGACGCATCCGGCCAATCTGTCAACGTCGATCTAGGACGAGCGCTCACAGCAGGTTTTTTCCCCTCTAAATTGCATTTTATCCACGGATATTCGAAAGCTAACTTTTTTAATGTGATTTTTTAGCCACCGGCAGGAAGAGGATCGGCGGAAAGAAAGGGAACGGGATGGGCATGCTTATGATGGGCATGATGGGAAAAATGGCCCTGATGTCGTTGGGCATGATCAAACTAAAAGCCGTGAAGGCTCTAATGATCGGCGCTATTGCTCTTCTCCTGTCAAAAATACAACTTTTTAAGATGCTCGCTTCTAAAAAAGGCGACGGTAAGTACAAACCGCAAAAGTGCAAAGGAATTGTATTCTAGACCGACGCATCGGATGAAAACCAAATCCTATGCAATTTAATCTACGCTATAAGTATAGCCGTTTTTATTGTTTTCTTTTAGCACGGCTGACACCTTTCAACATGAGCGCTTAACATTTAAAAATACCTTCACGTTTCGGGATGCACTTTTACTGGTGTCAATCAATAAATTCATACTTTCCAAGACTTAATATGACATTCCGTTCTATGTTTCCGCTTTGTTTAACTATTTAAATAACGATTTAATTGTATAAAATTGACCGATTATAACAGAACTAAGAATTTAATTCTTGGTGGTAGAACAATTCAACAAATTGTCCGCTACTGACCCCATAAGGTACATTTTGGTCACTTACATTTTTCAGATTTTGTAGTAGAAAGTGCAATCAGATCATCCGATGACCAATGAAACCAAAAATCACTAATCCACACAATTACTATGGTCCTAACTATCCGAGTTTGGCGCATTTAAAAAAAAATTAGCATTTTGTTTTATATTTTAATACCACGGCTTTGAAAATATATATTTTGATACTTCTCCCTTTCACAAAGAGATTTTTCATGCTTGGATATCAGCTTAATGCGGTAAATGTTTTTTAGGTTTTTAATTAATTTGTACAGCAGCAACTGTGAAGGTAAATTTCAATAAACTTGGCCGAATTTCCCATAAATAAAGCACATACATAAAAATGTACACACCCACACAGCGGATATTTTCGTAGTTGGATGTATGTGTGCACGGGATGTCTCCCTCGAACAGCTGTCTTATTCGGGCAAAAGAGCTTTAATTAAGTAATTGCTCCAGTTTAACGGAAGGATCCTCTGGCTTAAAATCAATTTTATTGATCAGCGTACGGTCTTCATACGGGGGGAGGAACGTTGTTGGGCGGTGGTGGCCCCCCTCTTGATGACGAAGACCTAGGGATGCCCTACGCCCCACTCAGTTGGCTGGTCTCCATCTAACTGAAATCGACTCAGGTTTTGCCGGCCTCTGATTAACTCCTACTATTCATCTCAACTCTATTTCTGTCGGACATTTTTCCCAATATTCTTACATTTTTTCCTGCATTTTCGTTTGTTTGTTTTTAAGATTAACAATTAACAATTTATAAATAAGAACACTTCAAATATAAGTCATGGTTATAATAGTCATAATGGTTATAGAATTTATGAAACTGAAAGACTCTTGTGTAAATTTTGGAAAAATATATATTTTTTATCGGCCATTTTCCTCCTTTTAACGTTATAGTCTATAAATTTTTTGATCTTAACGGATTGTAGGTCACAGTCTTATAGAATATATTTCCATGTTTGCTGATTTTTTCCACACTGACAATCTGAGCTTTCACAGGAAAAGCCCTACTCCTTCCGTGGCCCGTCAACGACATCGTATGAGTGATGCAGACTGTCATTCTTTCTTTTATGGTGGGGATTTGGTTCTCGTTATACTGCCTTCTTTTGCATCCGATCATATATTATTTAATTCTATGATACTCATATCCCTCTTCATATTTTTAATGTTTAAGGGTGGTATTTTTGAGAATGTAATATGTTCCCTTCCTCACATCACACTGCTTTATCCCCTTTAATTATGGATCTGGAACTTGTGCTCTCTGTTCTTACTGTTAATGAATCCGCCTTTTCACCGCGCTTTAAAACCCATTATAATGCCTCGTGGAAAGCCAAAAGATCCACCTGATTATTAGAGCACCAGGACGCCAATCTATTTTGTGCTATTTTAATCTAGGTTTCACTTTTATAAATTATGGCGGCGTAGACCGCCTTTTCTTCCATCAGTGAAGGCTTCAAAACCAAGAATTTCTATTTCCTCTTTGAGAACATTTTCAATTTCTGCTGGGTGTGAACATTTTGTTGCAGCTACATCTAAGTCTGATTGGTATTGGGGAAATATTCCGTGCTGGTTACATTTTAGTGTATGGTAAATATCTGTTATTTCTCATACTTATATATAAGGCATAATTCCATCCAGAACTATTGCTGCATGGTATGACAGTCCGAAATCCTCCTATAATCCTTAATACACTGATATTTTGGTGATCATTTACTTTCTGCATTGCTTCACACATTGACTGACATTGACTACCGGTCTCTCTCTACTCACAAACGATGTCTGCTTCTGAATCCATCTCAACTGACAGTGACTGACGGTCTTTGCACCTAATTGATCAACTGACATGGTTACTACCTTAGATGTCAAGGCCTCTTAGGAAGTGGAACCAGGGTCCTCGCTGAAGAGCTGTGTACTTGACCACGGAATGCGAGGTCATGCCTCGTGAGCCTTGGATGAAGTTGTTGTTTGCGAAGACGTAGAGGAAGAGGTAAACCCGGGTCCTAACTAGCGAGGATATGGGTGCAGACGACAACATAGAGGGGCCATACTACTTTCACTCACTTGTGCTGCTTCTGTATGGTTGGACATTGAGAGGCTGAATTATGTGCAGTACAACGACATATATGCTAAGAGTAATAAAATGGTAAATCAATGTGTGTCACAGTGGAAGAAAGCATTATTAATTAAGAAAGCGTTAATCTTCATATTAGATTGGCATTTTACAATAGCTAAAGAAGAAGACGTCTTGAGCACTCCTGGTTTTGAGTGCGAAAGTTGGGTTGAGAGGGTTGGGTCGAACCTTGGGTTCAATGATATACCCATATTGAATAGGTATTTTCTCAGATGCCAGTATGTGTGGAGGTCCTACACTCGTCTGAATTTCACCATGTCTAACTGGCAATGTTTTTGGTTAGGGCGAGGGTTATAACCACTAGTCACTATGTCTGGCACGTCTGATTTCGTCCACTACCCTTTTTGTTTTTTGAAGACCCATTCTCATTATATCAATTATATGTTCGGGGCCTATAACTGGTCTTGCAGATCCCTTCTCTGCCCAGTTTTTTGTGATGTTATAAAGCATTATTTGATATATATATATATATTTATATATATAAATAAAGTAATAAGTTTTTCATGTTTTTAGATGGTAGTGGCCACGAGCACGTAATAGTCTTGACTACCGGAGGAGGTCATGGAGGAGGCGGCGGAGGAGGATGGTCCGGCGGAGGTGGAGGTGGAGGGGGCTGGTCCGGCGGAGGTGGAGGGGGCTGGTCCGGCGGCGGCGGTGGACACGGTGGCGGCGGAGGCGGCAGTGGCCATGGCGGTACGTTCCACATCGTCCACGAAACGTACGGCGGAGGAGGCGGAAACGGAGGAGGAGGCCACGGTGGCTGGTCAGGCGGAGGCGGAGGTTACGGAGGAGGCGGTGGAGGATATGGAGGAGGCGGCGACTGGCACGGAGGTGGAGGAGGCGATTCTTGGGGAGGCGGAGGAGGAGGATGGGGAGCGTCGGGGAACGGTGGGCAAGGCGGATGGTCGAAGCGAGCATACCAGTATGACACTTATTCACCGCCTCTCAACACCTCGAATGACGGATAATTATTTAGCGGATTTAGTTTAAAATTCTACTTCCGTTCTTGCCATTCCAAAGGAAAGGGTGTTTTTTCGACTTATTTATTTTTTTAAAAAAGTAGTGGCTAATGGTTGTTAAAAAATTGTAAAATCTCAAAATGTACAAAAGTGATTTTGACTTGCATCTAAGGGTGATAAAAATTATTAGAGCTTTAAGGTTATTCAGAATCCTAAATTTATCACAATCTTAGGATGCAATCTCACTTACAGACTGATTAATTTTGTGCTGTCAGTTTTATACCTAGTTCTCATTTTAAAAAAAATGATAATGTACTCATACCCCAGTTTTCCCTTGTAACTAAAATAGTGCATAATGATGTTTTTATATTACATACTAAATAGCCAGTTGATCCTAACAATGAACAATATATCAAGAATGAAAGGTTAAGTGATATTATGTACAAAATATTTTTAAATAATAATGAAAATCTATTAAAAAAAGAAAACTATTTAAAATTTTGAAAGATAGTAATGTATACAGCTAGATAAAATTTGTAATTATTTAGTAATTTATTTAGAAATTTACGTTTATTTAAATGACTTTTGTAAAAAAAAATTTTTCAAGGGTGCTTATTGTTATAATGTGATATTAATTGATTAATACTTGTGAAATGTATATTAGAAATATGGAGGCTTTTTATTTATTGTGCATAGTGTTTTGACATTATACGTTCCTTTATTTATTACACACTTAAAAAAAATATATATTTTCCAATGTTTAGGCAATAGGCCTAGTATAATTAATACAAATTTTATTTGTTATTAATTTTAATTTAATTTGGTGGGAAAAATATTTTAATATGAAATGTTTGTAATTTTTTTAACTAAACACAGCATTTATTTTTATGCCATATATTTTTTTAATTGCCGCCCACTCGTCTGGTCCCTCTTCAGAGCTACAATATTTTATTATAATAAATAAATCTTTTTATCAAAAAACAGTAAGAAATCCTTTCTTTATGTACATACCTCATTTTAGTGAAAAATAAGTTTTAACATGTTAAGCATGAATACATTTTGATCACAGTTAGAAAAATAAAATAAATACTTAAATTTTATATAACAGAATTACTATAAATATAAAAAAAATACTTAACAATATTATAAGACATAAAAACAATAAATAACTAATAAAAAATCAATAATGGTAAAATTAGAATATAAAGGCTTTTGTATAAATAAGTAAAAATAATTAATACATACAAGAAATAATGTTTATGCTCACATTAAAACAAATTCTACTTACTATCTAGATTACTTTTATAAATATTCAATATTATTTTTTACGAGGGTATTTCAACTAATAGGCTATTTGAATCCTCGGGATGTCGGTGTTTTAAAAAAAAAAACAATAACAAAAAAAGAACAACGCCCATACGTCGGGTTCGAATGAAGGGCCGCTGGATTCGAACCCCGAGGCCTTCACTTTACATAGATGAGCACCTTGTCAACGCCTAAACTGTTACCACCACCGATATCACCTCAAAATATTTTTATTTTGGTAGTTTAATTTTTGTGAGTCCGTTTTTATATTAACATTGTTTTCAGATAGGTTTATGTGTACAGTTTCTAATAAATTTAATAAGATTTAATTTTTTTAAAGAATTTTAAAATTTTGAAGTTAAAATTTATGTTTTGTCTAAAATATATGTTGGGCTATTCCTGTGGTTTATTGCTGACGTATGAAATTATTTTTATGCTGTTTTTACGAAATTGTATTGTTTTGTACAACATAAGACTTGTTACAAAAACATTTTAGTGGGTAAACAATTTTACTTTGTTCCATTAAATTTATCGTGACTCTAATTGTAATGAATGATTTATTTAAGTAATTATAAAAACAAAATGGAATAAAATAAAATTATTTTCTTATTGAAATGTGTTTATAATAAGACTTATGTTGGAAAAGCAATACAAATCTTAAAAACAGAATAAAACAACGTGAAAAAATTGTCATAATCAACAAAAAACCATAGGATTAGTTCAAAACGTTTTTGAGACAAAACAAAAGTTGAATTTCAAAATGATAAATTTGTTTTAAAAGAAAAAAAACGAAATCAAATTAAATTCATTAGAAACTATACAAATAAACTTATCTGAGAACAATGCTAATATAAAAACTGCAAGTCGCACCAATATAAAGCGGAGTTCCTTGAACTCCGCTCTCGGATACCCGGTTGCAAGACCGTCTTCACGGACAGCTCTAAGAACGGGAGGGTGTGGCGTGCGGGGGTACACGCGGGAGGAGAGCTCCTCCCAACCACTCCCTAGAGAGTGCAGCGTGTACACCGCCGAGCTATACCCGATGCTGGGGGTGTCGGGCATGGGACACGAAACTGTTCTCATATGCACTGACTCCCACAGCGCGGTGAGAGCCCTGAGAGACCCCTACACGCGGGACCACTGGACGGTAAAATCCAATTAAAATATGCGGACATCATGCGCGCCGGAATAGGGTGGTTTTAGCCTGGATTCCAGAGCACGTCGGACTGGGGGGAACGAGAGAGTCGACGCTAAGAGAATATTGAAAAATATGATATTAGAAAAGTGGAAGCATCGTTGGGCCGACTCGACTGACCGGTGGAGCCCGGAGGGGATATCCCGAAAGGAAAGCGTTGTCCTGACCCGCCTGCGGATCGGTCACACACTCAAGGGTACCTGTTGGTCGGCACTAGTCGATCCAGATGCCCAACATGCCAAGATAACAGACTCACGGTGTCGCATGTGTTTGAGTGGTGGCAGCTTGGCTCCGTATAGGGACCGAAATGGAATACCACCGGACTATAGGAGAATGCTCGAGCATGGAAGCGAGTTTAAAGAAAAACTTTTTAGGTTTTTGAAACATATCGGGATAATGAGTTGTATATAGTAGGGTTTTTATTTCATAGGTTAAAGTTAAGTTAAGTTTATGTTAGAATAGGGGTATGCTGGGCGGCGGTGCAGCATATCATCTCAAAGCTCCATTCTGCTCCGCCAAGCCGGGTCGGGGCGGAATATCGAGTACCCTCCGACCCGGATTCTAAACAGAAGATATGCATGTGTGATTGGGTTTGTATATAGGAGTATGTATGTATTTATTGTGTGAGTGAGTGTGAAAACGACTAGTTTTAGGGAAGAAAGACGCCGAAATGACCAAAGAAGTCAATGGCGCCCGATCAGAGCCAAACTCGGAGTCGCTCAGGCACCAAGGTGGGTGACTTCCCCTGATCCATCAGGGAGAGGCCGGAGGCCTCCTAGGAGGTCTCGTAATTTTCATTCTAATTCTAATATTCAACTGCAACTGATTCACAGAAAATTAACTACTATTTAAAAATAGTTTGAATATTTATAAAACTAACCTAGATAATAAGTAGATTTTGGTTTAATGTGAGCATAAATAATATTGTTATATTTATTAATTATTTTTACTTATTTATACAAAAGACTTTGTATTGTAATTTTAGAGTTATTGATTTAATATTTGTTATTTATCGTTGTTGTTTATAATAATATTGTTGAGTATTTATTGTTTTTAATTATAGTAAGTCTATTATATATAATTTTAGTATTTATTTTATATATTTAACTGTGATAAAAATATTCGTGACTGCAAGTGCCTAACATTTATTTTTCACCAAAGATTTGTATGTCCATGTCATATTGATATCTAATTGATAAGTAATGAGACCTCCTTGTCTCTATTTGTTTTTGTGACGCTTTGTAACCTTGCTAACCGGTGAGTTCCATTTAGCTAAATTGTGAGGTATGTACATAAAAAAAGGATTTCTTACGGTTTTTGATTAAAAAAAAGGTTTTTATTTATTATAACAAAATATTGTATCTCTGAAAAGGGAGTGATAAAAATAAACAATTTCAAAGATGTGTTTAGTTTAAAACTTTGTAGATTTATTATAATTAAAGTTAAAAAATAAATTGGACTAAAATAATATTTTGAACTTAAATTCTTAAAATAATTACCAAAAAATGCCGAAAAAAGGAAAAATGAGAAATTCTTCACTCTCCCGTTATTCGCTCCTGTAGGATGATGCCCGTCGGTCTGCTCCAAGGTCAATCTTCCGCCGGGTGATGATGAGCAAAATGCACTGGACACCGCTTTAAAACAGATCGCACTTTTCGGGAGTTAATTCTCTCGAGACTAAAATAAAAAGAGGACTACTTTGAGAGGAGAAAGATGTTGAGACCGGTTAGATACCGAAAAAAGCAAAAGCTCAACGGACAGAGATAAACAAAAAATGCCGGAAAGCAGCATCATGTTTATAATTCCAGGCCCTGAAGATGATCTCAATAAAGATCGAAACGTTGGCACGGTAAAGAAAATGTTATTCTAAACCTACATCATACAAGACCGCATCTCACGATCTCTAATAACTTTTGTAATATAATACTTTTTAAGTTAAAGTAGTTATTAAAGTATTGTATCTCTGATAACTAAGTATAACACACCGTACTTTCTGCAAATAATCCGCAAGCTCACGTAACTTTATAACCGATCGGAGCCGTAACGACCACTGCCGCGCGAAAACGTCCACCCGGGGACCGGCGTCTTTTCTTGTTCGTTGTGCCTCCTGGATCGTGGTCGCCGTTCGGCTACGGTTGTATTAGTCATACTTCCTTATTCAGTTCTCACTACGTATAAACGTGGTATGTTCTAAAGTATGCAGTGCAGATTGAGTCATCTTTTACTTTAAATTGAACTTGAAATTCTTGTGATAAAGGAGCACATAACTTCACCTTAAGTTCAGCTGCCAGGGGGATGTCGTGGATGAAAGGTAAAACCACTTTACAATACTCATATTATTTTCACTTACCTAAATATAAAATCTTGTTCCTCCGCAAAATTCTCCAACACCTCTCCAAAAAGGCCATAATACTCATTACATACCTGTTCTTCGTACAACCTACTTCCCTATATCTCGTAACTTAGAAGCACTCGTATATTCGAATGTTTTCTAAATCAAAATAGCCGACACATTGTAATATTTCATATAGGCTAATAAATAAATAAACATTGGGTAAAATTTGAGGAAAACTCCTATTGAAAAGAATTCTTCTGATTCTACCATCAATTTGGTTATCGCAACCATCACACAACTGTCCAACAGTGTTATTGTGTGGTAGACATTATTTCCTCTTACCTTGAGATGGGACTGTTCTGGAGCCTTTCTTGACATAAGCTAAGCTTTTGATCGGGAAAGCATCCGGGCCTGATATCCATGCTCAAGGGCATCCTTCCATCCACCTACTATTTCATATTGCACAGTTACCTCACTGACCGATTTTTCCAAGAACTCTCCATGCTGGTGTTCCTCAGGGTAGTGTTTTGGCCTCTATACTATATCACAGGTCAGGTGTCCACAGCTGACATTCCATTATATCTTGAAGAGGAATGTAAATTTAATTGTTACTGCCAAGCTTTTGACCTATTTTAAAGTCATCAAAGAGAAAAACTATCTTAAATATATCTACAGATTGACATAGTTAAGTGTTTTACAGGTGATCTCAAATTTCCTTGATGACTCGGTCCTAACATTGCCAAGGACTGTAACTGATTTAACTTTTTACAGTCATTTAACCTTTTTTTTTTATCTTCAAGACCATACCTTGATCCAGTGTTCATGACAAATTATAAAGACTGTAATTTACTGTATACAAAATTTTAAAAATATATGCCGTAAAAATGTACCACAGATAGTGCAAATTTGTCTGATATATCCAGATTGTTTTGTTCGGACTAATTCTTAAATTTGGTAACAATGTGTGGTGATTAGTGACTGTTAGTCCATCATTATTCAGAAATCGTGAGATGCGGTCTGGTGGTTTCAGAAAAACATTTTCTTTATCATGCTAACATTTCGATCGTTATTGAGATCATCTTCAAGAGGGGGGGGGAGGTAACAATAGTCGGATTATTTGTGTCACTTCTTATTTTAAATAATTTAACTAAGTATGTTCAATTATTATATTAATTATTAAATATATTTAATAAATAGCTCATATTAGAAAAAAAAGTTCAGGGTTGTTGAAATACACTCCACTCATGGTTCAAGATAAAATTGACACTTTCTCACTGTCTATGGGTCTATTTTACCATTAGAACAATTTTAGAAAATATATTGGAAATATTAATAACTCTCAATTTCTCCATATGTAAAGTTTTAGCATCTAAAGGTTAATCGTAAAAATGTGAGAGAAGGTGCAAATTTGTCAAAAATGGCCAGATTGCAAACATATTTAAAGCATTATTCTAGATGAAAAAACTATTTTATACAAATTGTAAACATTGTAAATTACTCTATTTATAAATCATAAAAAAACTGTTTGATCATACATTGATAATATTGTTGCTATTTTGTTTTGTAACATGTTGTTAATATGTATGTTTCATCTTCCATAGAGGTAAACAGCCAAAAACACACTTTCTTAAAAAGTAGTCTTCATTAAAATAAGTATTGATTTTGGGGTGCTGCTCTTCGAGCTAAGCAAAATTCAAAATTTTTAACGCTGTACATAGAGCGTTAATTTGTTACAGCGCTCAAGTATGGGGATTTAAGGTTTATGATGAAATTGAAAAAATGCTTAAATTCTTTACAAAAATACTTTTTAGACTGCCATGTTCCACACTCTTGGCTTTTGTATTTCTCGAGATGGACCATGAACCTTTTTATTTGTACACCTTCAAATTTAACTATAACTACATACAAAAGTAATGAACATGCCGGGGGAAAGATACCCTAAAATTCTTGCTAAACAAATTATGAAAGAAAACTTGCACTGGTTAAAAAATTAATAAACCAGGTAAATTTGTATAAGGTTATAAATTAGAATTAAAAAAAACTCAACAAACTGTCAAATATTTATAGTTTTTTTTTTTAAATCAATTGAATTTACAAAGATATTGAAAATTTTCCACAGTTTACAACCACTTATTATAGTGGTTTTGTGTGGAGGCCAGTGAATACCTCACAATGAAAGGTTTTTGAGAAAATCTTTTCTTTTTACAGGATCCTGTAGTATTCTGAACCTGTGCAGGTACTATGAAAGAACTCAGGTTATCTTGTAAAACAGACAAATGCTGCACAATATCCTAGAGAGATGATGAGGAAAAACACCTTTCTGTGTTAACCCATTGCAGCAAGTGGCAAGTGTTGTTTCCACTTCTGTAAGCCATCATCCACAACCTAGCTGTCCACATATGTCTTCGGTACTAAATTGAAGGGTTCTAGCAGGGTGACAACTTCTGAAGCTTATTTTGGCAGCCTCTCGGCTCCTTTCGCCAACATGGGCCGTCACCTTACTTAAGAACATACAGATACCAAGAAACTGTATGGGGTTCAGAATTTTCTGAAGGCATTTAGCTAGCGCCATATGATTTCTCTGATAAACATTCGAGTCCAACGTCACCTGAGAATCTGTCCTGATGATTGTTGGTCAGCAACTAGTCCTGAATTTAATCCAACCATTGAGTTCATTATAGTCATTCTATGGTGACATGCTAATCTAAAGTTTTCCTTGTTTTCCTTTTTGTTTATTCATTTAAATAAGCAACAAACACACTCCCAACTTCTACATTTTTCTTGTTGCCATGCATATCTCTGCAATCTGAAGTTGGAACTCTTTGGTTATTATATGTAATAATTCTACTCTGACACTAAACTAGGATGCAGCTAGTGGCAGAATCTGCTTTCCAGCTGAACCTCCAGTTTGAATTCCTGGTCAAAACTTTTAATGATTTTATACTGTGTGTGTACTTCTTCCATCTTTATGCCTATTGAAGGAATTTTGGTTATAGTGCAGACCGCTTTGTATGAAAGTGAAATCATTTATTATTCTAAGCAAAGATAGTCTCTGAACTATGAGGATAGCTTTTGTATTGAACTTTTTTTAAAGACATTATATCCAACTAGAGTGTCAGTGAGAACCCTACCTGAGCACCAAACCTGTAAGGCTCTTGACAACCCCCCATATGTGTGTGTGTGTGTGTGTGTGTGTGTGTGTGTGTGTGTGTGTGTGTGTGTGTGTGTGTGTGTGCGTGCGCATATGCGCGTGAGAGAGAGAGATTCTTAAACAAATTTATAAATATAAAATATTTCCAGATAACGAAAAAAGAAAAAAAAAGGANTGTGTGTGTGTGTGTGTGTGTGTGTGTGTGTGTGTGTGTGTGTGTGTGTGTGTGTGTGTGTGTGTGTGTGTGTGCGTGCGCATATGAGTGTGTAAGTGTTGTATAAATAACAGGAGGCACCTCTTTTCATTTATTATAATTGTTCAAATATTTTATTTTGATTGTGTACCAAGTAGATGTAGGCTCATTCTATTTTGCATTAAATGAGTGCAATCTATACTTCTTCCATTTATACCTATTGAAGGAATTTTGGCTATAGTGCAGAACGCTTGATATGAAAGTGGAATAATTTATTATTCTAAGTTGCTTCTTTTAGAATAATTATTCTAATTCTTCTTTGGTACTACTTCTAGTCGCAATACAATGGACATTTTTAAATTTCTTTATACTAACTATAGTTGCAGTATATTTAAATTGTTCATTATATAGGGAGTAGAATTGGGGAATGGTACATTGATATGTACAGGATATAAAAAAAGAAGTATATCATGGAACACTTGATTTTCCTTTCTGTACCAATCTAAATTTATATTACTTAGCATTCAAATTACACATTAAATCGTTTCAGTTGCATTAGTCCTATGCCACAAAATGCCCTTTAAAATTTTTTTGAACATGTCTATTTCCCCACTATGTGCAAATTTTATAAAATGTTTAAATAATTTAATAACGATGTACTTAAATCCTTTCTCTCGTATTCTTAGGTCTGAACTCCCAATGATATAGTTTTTTTCCTAACAGCGCTTTATAATGCAACTCCATTTCACTCACTTCCTGATGCTGACGCATGGTGTAACATGTTGGAAAGTTTTGATTATTTATAGCTTAAGGAACTGTTTTCATTAGGTGAATTAGAGGTTCTGTGTTACTCACATGGAGGTGTTTGACCACAACCCTAATCCATGAGATATTATAGAGCTGTTTGATTGCATAGAAGATACTATTAAACTGAGAATATTTTGAACTTTAATAATATACACTAAATTTCCAAGATTTTTTAACTAAGTTTATTCTGTTTTGTCCGTCTTAATTTTCTATCCACTATTCTACGGTCTTTACCTCATCGATCTTTGGGCAATTACATATTATAATAGTATACATACATTCAGCATTATTGTTGATATTATTTTTATGCTTTTTAAAAGAAAAAAATACAAATTTGTTTGTATTGTTTCTTTGAGATTAATGGTAAATAATGTATTTTCAAACAGTGTTGATTATTTTGTTCTTAGTTGTATATTTTTTTATTCGAATGTTATCATGGAAGAGAAGAACTTTGTCATCTGTAAATGGCAGAATTTTTCCACCTTCGATTTTATATTTACATAGATAATAAATAATAGGTTAGTAGAATGAAAAGTCTTACAGTCATACGTATGTTTTTAAACATTACCAACATTTCTTCTTCATCTTTCCTCTTCTTTTTCCACACAATCCTAGATTTTCTTTTTGGTATTTTACAGTTTGAGAGGATTTTTGAAGAAAAAGTTTTTCTACTCCACATTGTTTCAGCCATTATATAAATGGTCATTTTCATGTGAATTTTTATTCCTACAAATTATAACAATTCCTTTTCATGGTTCCTTCACCTAATCAGCTTTCTTTTGAGCTTATTTTTCATTGTATTGCCTGAAAAATTAACATATTCTAACATACTTAAGTCGAACATAATCATCTTGGTCATATACAATCTGCCTGCTATAAAGAATATAACGACTACATTATAATGTCTTACTTCCTAAAGTTAAACTCTCTGGCCATTGGCAGCTACATATATTTCTTCATCATCATATACATGAACTCCATAACTAACCTAAATGACAATAATGCATAATCATATAGATTACTAATTTTTGAATTTAAAAAAAAACAAGAAAAAAAAAACCTATTTGCTGTTGTTCTTAGGTTTCTTCTTATCTTAGGGGAAAAAAAAGAATCCTTGGTTCAACGATGCTTGTCTCCAAGCGAGCAATAAATCATTCAGTTTATTAAAACTGTTTAGAAGCTCTAAATCTTGGATTGTAAGAATTTCTTATCTCGAAGCCAACAGGGAATACAAAGTTATCTGTGAAAGAAAGAAAAGAGTGTATTTCAACACATTAATAAACAAGTGCTGCCAAGTTAGGGATTCTAAAGAATTATTATATGCATATATATTTAATATTTAAATATTTAATCATTTCGATGGTAAAAACTTTATTTGTGGAAATACTTCTATTAATGGGGCATTCATTTCAATAATCTGTTAAATCCCCCTGATAACCTGTTAGGGTTACATTATGCGAAACCATGTATTGCTAATTCTATTATTGATTCTCATTTCACTCTAAATGAAATGTTATTAGTCAGTAATTTAAAAAAGTAACTGGGCGCCTGGTATCAACTGCATCCCAAATGAATTTTTTAGACACTCTCCGAATATTTTGTTTGAAAGTCTATTGGCATTTTATAATTTTAATTAAGATGCTGGCTTAACCCCCAGTTCTTTCAGTTGTTCAGTTATATTTCCCATATTAAGCGATGTGTTGCCAATGTGGTGTCTAACTATAGAAGTATTTCTTGTATTGACTTATTGCTAAGATTTTTATAGGCCTTCTCTTCCGAAGATTAGAATATTTTTTCACAGAAAACAATTTACTTAGTGACTTCCAAGCTGCGTTTAGACGAGTTTTCTCTAAATTGACAATTGTTTATTCTCACTAAAATATTAATTTGATATTGACTATTTATTACTTTTTCATTGATTTTAGAGCAGCTTTTAAATGTGTAAACCATGATGCTCTGTTTGTAAAATTATTTAATCTAGGTTTAACCTCCAAGTTTAAGGCCATGATCCTGTATGGAAAAACTAATCCAGCAGAGAGAGGTAAAGAGGGTATTTCAGACTTTTTTTCAGGTTGATTCTTTAGTTAGACAGGGGTGTGCATTAAGCCCACTTCTTTTCTTCATTTTTTCGGACGATCTAAATTTATGGAAAGTTAGGTCCGAGTTGCCAATATGTCAGTTGCCGATGACGTCGTATTACTTTGCATTTAATCTTGTCATCTTTCTCTGGTTAATGAAAATTTTTAAAACATCGCGTGGAGGCTGTTATTTTTTACTTCATTTCATTTAGGGTAATTTTTAAATTTTAATAGACTTTTTGTAGTATTTACTGTTCTCTTCTATGCCCAGTTATAGTTTCTCATATTTCCCCATAAATGACTTTTCCCAAGAGACAGTTAATTTCACAAAGTACATTTAGTGTAATGAGTCAAAACGGCAGGACTCAACAACGATTTTTTTTAAAATGTGAACTCATTACATAGTTATAATTTAGAAAAGAAGCTACGCAGCTTTTACGCAGTCGGACAAGCGTAAAAAATGGAAGAAAACTCCGAGAAACTTTTATTCCGCATGAGAAAACGGATCATCCGACAGCAGGGGATTGAGGAGAGATCCTTTATTTAAAATTGATTTTAAAAAATTCATTACGAAGTTTTTTTTTTAAACGTAATTTTCTTGGAGAATAGACAGGTTGCGCACCCTCAACCGTGAATGAATAGGCTTCATACTTTTATCTACTTCAACCGCAGGCGTTCCACACGGGATGATATTCATGATTCCAAGAACCCCGTGAAATAGTTGATATATCGGGCTCAATATCTGATATGTTCTTGCATTATAGGTCTAAACCTTGTAGAACAACGCGAATCGATGAGACATAAAGAATCATCATTAAAAAAATTAACCCTAAGAATTGTGTCAATTAAATACCACAGTAAATTTGAACCATAATACAACATTAAAAATTCTATAGAGCAATTCATCCTTAAAATTTGAACATAACGTTTCAGCCAAGATTTTTTTTTATGAGCGAAACAAATCGAAGCAGCAGGGAATAATAGACTTAAGAGAGAAGGGGAGCGTGAGAGACTTGAGAGAAGAGAGATGTGGGACACCAAACGTGACAAAAACACTATAATAGTTTGTTAACGATTATAACATAATCGTTTGAGAAAGTTACTATTTTTTTCCCTTTTTTAAACGGATAGCATGAAACATAAAGATCTTTGAAAAGATGCTGTTTCATTTGTCGCTGACGTTTCGAATAACATCCTGAATTTTAATGTAAATGTAGTTTTTCGATACAAAGACTGATTTATTATGAAAAATACCGATACACTTTACAAAGGTAGGTTGAAAATCATAAAATTTTGGATAATTCAGAAACATAACGCCCGACTTTTTCCCCCTACGCGTTTAAGTTATATTTATTATTCTGTACATGTCACGTTAAAGAATCAAACTGAAGAAAATAAATACTTGTCAAGGGAATAGTTCATTTTAATAGTTATTGTAAATTATAATTATTTAAGGACTCATATCATAGAAAAACGAAAATAAAGAGACAAACAATCCCAAATTAAGACCTGTTAATTTTAATTTCAAATAGTCTTTAATTATTGGTTGGCACAAGTGATAAACTTAAATATAAAATTACAGATAGAAAATATAAAATTTTTGTAAATGATGGTTCTACTCAACGATTTGTTGTTTACAAATACCGGATTTCTAGCATTAAACGCTCATCAGGTTGAAGGAGTTACTGATTTTGTTACTCCTTCAAACTGATGATGAGCGTTTAATGCTTGAAATTTGAAATTGTTGTAAACAACACATCCGTGATTGTAACCATAATTTACAAAAAGGGAATCTACTTAGTCACTCCACCTTCATAATTTCAACGAAAACTTAAAATTCTAATTTATGTAAGATAAATATAGGCAGTATATTGAAGGCGATTGTTTTAAAATAAAAATTACGATTTTTCGACTGTTCGGCTCCTGTGCCATGTCTTATTTCTGTAGAAATTTTTCATGTTACATTATAACTAAATATTTAATATCTTTTTATACTTATTTTATTCATAATATTTACTTTAACCTTGCAAAAAACATTTCAAAATAAAACGAGTTGAAAACTCAAATGAAAAAAAAGTTTCTATATTTATCTATCATATATTATATACATGTTACTGGCAAAGTGAACACTTCGGTCATTATGTACAATGACAGGGCAATATGAACGACAGAAAATGGGCAAAGTGATTAATTTAGTGTTTTCCTTCGTGTTTTATCACTTTGACCGGCCATTAGGCATAACGCTGGAACATCGTTGAGCAAAGTGATAAAAATCTCAAAGAAGACAGAAAGATTGTTGTTCGGATAGGTTCGGTTTCATTCGGGAGTTATATTTTTATACTTATTGTGATGATTGCTGAATCGAGTTTTATTTCTAATATTTTCTTATCTATTTTATAAAATTACTAAAAATGGATCAATCCCTTGAAGTTAGATTTAACGAGAAATTAACATTGTTATTGGCGCGGAAAGCCCAGAACACTCAAGTTTTTACGAAAGTACAATATTTTTCAATGATGAATAAAAATGAATAGCGTTTTATGATAATTTGTTATTCAATTTGTACACTGATTTTATTGCTGAAATGGGATTTGGTAAATAATAGTATTGGAATATTTGAATACTTATAGTTTTTGAACATTTCGTATAATGACTGGTCAGTATGATAAACTCAATATGCTGAATTATTCTTTATTCATAACGTCCAAATAGGTTTGGACATTATGCATAATGACCAGTCAGTATGATAAAATTAAGTTTATTTGTCACTTTGTCTAGTAGTTTTTGTCATTATTCATATTGCCCGGTCATTGTACATAATGACCAATTATTCACTATGCCCGTGACATACATACATTTCTATTTCAAAACTTTATAATCCAATTTTTCATTTACGTATTTCAACTTACGTTGAAATTATTTTATTATAGAATGTTTTTGCAGGAAAAAAATCATTCAGAATAAGTCCCTACAAAAAAGAAATTTTTACATAAAAAAGAAGGAAAAAGTAAGGAAGAAAAGAAGAATACAAATAAATATTAGGCCAGTCGGAAAATAAAGGCAAATAATAGTTCAAGGTTGCTTGCAAATTATAATATTTTTTTATAAAATTACGTTTAGTAATTAGTAATTTTTGACTACTACGTAAATTTAAATTATTTAGTTGCCTGGAGGTAACCCAGGAATTTATAGCATTTAAAGGCAACTGAAAGAAAACAGTCTTTTCAAAATATTTTTATTAGATTTTTTTTCTCAGGCAAACAGCTAGGTCATAGCCGACAAACAACATTTTTCCTCCCTGCAGTTTTAATATTTCTGCATTTTCCTCTTCTGCATTTGGCACTTATGGTTGCAATGACCTAGGACACATCTGCACCCTTCACATACCACAATCGATATTCATTCACTTACCAATAACAACTTACAACACGCTAATAAATACACTTATTAGTCTCTTCACATGCCATACTATACACAACTAAGAATAATTCGAGGGCCACCGGGGTACTCGATATTCCGTCGATGACCCGTCCTTTCATTCCTACCACAAAACTGATCCTAGAAACAGGCCAACGAGGTACTGCAATATCGTCGAATGGCCTGCTCGTATTCAAATCAATTCCTATATCTATTTAGAGGACCCTTGCATCCACCATCAACACGCTAATATAATACACTTCGTCTAAACACAGAAATAAAAGATAAATAGGGGTCTACCGGGGTACTTATATTTCGCCGATGACCACTCCTCTCATTCATACCAAGACGACTAAACCTAGACAGACCATCGAAGTACTTGGATATATTGTCGAACCTGGCTTGTTCTCATTCATACCCATTCATACAGCATTCTCGCTAATTAATTCATACATGCAAAGGGGCAGATTATAGTGTCATACACTTTCACTACTCGTAAATATTCCAATAAATTCTGACGGTAGTCACTGTTATGCACCAAGTTTTCTTTACGTCTGGGGGTAGGCTACACCTTAATCTATAATGTTTCAGTTTCCCAAACTCCACCAGTATGTGACATACTATTACTCGCTCATCACAATGTGGGCACTCCAGATGAAGCTGTTATTAAAATAGACTAGTTTTATTATTTAGTATCTAGTTTTATTTTTGTTTCTTTTGCTTGAATTCAATTTGTAATGCAAATTTCTGCGAGGTTTCTTTAGCTTTTCTGTTATTGTCACGAAAATCTTAAGAGAAAAGGTGTACAGGTTTTTTTAGACAAACTATTATAATTTTCAGTGACTGATATATGACATTTTGTCTATCGGTTTAGAACAGTTTTAAATTTGATTGAATCTACTGTAGTGTACGAAAAATAAAATAGTTACCTACTATTCGTTGATTTGATGTCCCAATGGTTTTATTAGGATCAATCACCATGAATTATTTTCAAATATAGTGAAATTACATGTTGATAGTATATATATTGAATTTGTTCGTCTTAAAAAGATTTATTTTTGATTTGAACAAGGAGTAAACTAAAGAAAAACTATGACCAAAATGGGCATTACATAGACCACATTCTCATGAATAAAGATAGAGATATACAAAAGAACCAATTTATTTATTATATCAGACATATAAAAAGCAATAACGAACACAGACGAAATTCAGAAACACCCAAGGAAAAACCCCGGCAAGATCAAAACATGTATTCTTGTGATAAATTTTGATGGGATCCACGATGGTTTTCTACATGATGAACGATTTTATGCCATTAATATTTGTTTAAAGAGACCGATGAAAACGCGAAAACAAAATTGGCAGATCATAAATGGACATTATTCTTCCCCTGTTATAACAATTAAAAACAAATAAGAACAAAGAAAAACAAAAACAAAATTAACTAAATAAATATTATTGGAAAGCATCATAAAAAATAGACAAGGCTAAAATTGTTGACATTATTTAACATGGTTCGTTTTCTATGCACTCTTGCGATAAATTGAGATTATCTCCATCATGATTTTCTGAATGACGTTCCTTAATCGTAATCGTGGCAAATTGGCAAGGTGGCAGGCCTGTTTGCCCAGCCTCCTAATTGGCTCAATTTCCTAAGAGACAGTTTAAAAAAATTGGTTCAAAACTGAAAAGGAAAATCACAAAACGGTTCAGTTTACATGAAAACCCTTTCTCTCCTCGGTGGACAGTCGTTGCGGTTTCAGGAGTAATGAAACGAAAGCTATCTCCTGAGCGATTATCCACCTCGGTTGCTCCGACCCATTGGACAATGTTACTTTTGTCAACGTATTAAAAAGCAGAAGGTGAAAAGGAACAATGGGGGTTCAGATCGTTTTGGAAAATTTTGGGATCGAGAGAGAGAGATAGAGAAAGCTGTGGCCTCCTCAGAACACCCATCGTTCCGCGCTGGCGATTCGTATTCGGGCTGGTTCGGTCAAAGCAAAGACAAACTTACACCGAATAAACAGTGCCTGCTGGTGGCTCTGACTTGACAGCTTTCACCGATGAGTTTGCATTCTTGAGAATTGAAACCGCAAGGAATCTATAAATGCTTTTCCAAGCGATGATCAATATTGAATTTACGGTTTATTTCAAGGAACATTGATGATAGGTAGTTCGTGTTTCTTCTTACCTCCAAACATTGAATTGTCAGTAATCAGTAATTTCTCACAACAGTACAAAATTGTAACGTACATTTTAGAAGAAAAAAGTCAATAAAACATTCGTTCTCATCATTAAACAATGCAAAATTGGCCCAAAATACTTTAATCCAAAAACCAACAAAATAGAACAAAATTTATTAATTTATAAACAACAAATCCAAAGCAACACCGATAGAGACATACATCTATAAAATAATTATAATGAAAGCCTAGTCTTCAAAATACAGCTCATAAATGAAAGAATGCAAAGAAGGATAAAATAACGCGAAACATTTAAAATATTAATACTCAATATTTACAAATTTTCTACCGTTTTTATTTATAGTTAATTTTTTATTACCCCACCTTTTTATAAAAAAAGGTTTAAATGTATAAAATCGCTTCATCATTTTTCTCTAATCCCTACTCACTCTCTTTCTCTCTCTCTCTCTCTCTCTCACTCTCACACACTCTCTCTCGCTCTCTCTCTCTCTCTCTCTCTCTCTCTCTCTGCCTCACACACAAACTCTTTCTCTCTCACACTTTCTTTCTTCCTCACTCTATTTCACTATCCCTCCTCTATCTCACTGTCCCTCCTCCCCCTCTCTCTTCATATTTATCTATCTATTATGCTTATCTTCTGTATCTTGTGGTGTTTTATGCTTGCCTATTTTTGATTTGAGTGATTTGTTTTGTTTAAGTTGGCTTGTTTGTGGGAGCACGTTGTTTGTGTGTGTGCTATTTCTTCTTTTTCTCCCATTCTTTCTTCCTCTCTGACACTCTGTCTATTTTCGATTAATGTGTCTTGTTTTGTTTGTATGACTATGAATTATGTGTGCTCTTTTTACTATGTTGGGTGGATTCTGTGAGCGCGTGTTTTTTGTATGTGCTTTTTCTTCTCTCTTTCTCTCTCATTGTTTCTGATTTTGTCACACTCATTCACATGATCTCTCACTCTTTCTCTCTGCTTCTCTATCTCTTTCTTAAACTCCTTCCCGCACTCTCTCTCTCTCACACTCTCTCTCACTCTCTCTCTCTTTCTCTATGTACTCTTTTTTTGTACTTTTTTTCGGGTAATGTGATTGTGTGTTATTTTTCATTCTGCCTCTCTCCGCACTCTCTCTCTCTCTCTCTTTTGCTCTTGCTCTATCTCTCCGTCTCTTATCCTTTATTTATCTTTCTACGATCCACCGGTGTATCTATTTTTCTCGCAATTGTTCCTATTCTGCCTCAATGTTTGTTCCTTTCTCGCACTCTTTCTGTCTCGACTCGTTTTCTCAATCTCTTAGGCTCTCTTTCTCTCTCCCATTCTCCTTCTCTTTCTATCTTTCTGGCTCTATGTCTCTATATATTCTGTCTATCTTCAGAGTGTGTATTGTTCTATTGGTTTGTTTGCGATTTGAGTGGGCCTATGTGTTTGTTGACCATTGAATAAATCATAAATCGTCAGATCATTAATTAAATAAATGAATAATACGATGGAGTGGGATCTACTTATTGTAGAATATTTAATAATCTGAATTATCGTAGGTTGAAATTATATAGACCATTACAAGCTAAAAAGACATATTGCTCGTTAATTAATTCTGCTCTGTCTCAAATGTTTAGTAAAACGCCATTAATGATGATTGAACATTAATGATAACATTTCAAATTCTTCAATTGAAAAAAATTGCTATTACAAACAACCACCTTTTTTGTTTATAATTATTATTGATACTTTATTATTACCGATGCAAGAACTGGTATATATGTATGTGTTTGCGAGCTCGGTTTGACCTCCCTGTTCCGTCTGTTAATGGTACTGCAGGATTCGATTGTACGCTATCAATAACGGATGTCTGAGCCGGTTTAGCTAATTGTTCGTGCTATCTATCAGCGAAACTATGCCGAGCATAGTAATGACAGATGACTTAATGGAAAAGCAATAACGCCCACTGATTTATGTGATGTTTTTAGGGCGAAATATAGTAACTCAAAGGCAAGAAGCTTAAAATTAAGTGGTCCGAAATAAGAAACAAATCAAATAGTAGGAGCAGTGTTTCAAAGACAACAATTTTTATATTGTAGTAATTCTATTGAATTTTTGTTAATATAACAAGATTTGCAAGTACGGTGATTTGAAGGTTTTATGCACTATAAAAAAAACAAAAAAAAACAAAAAAAAACAGGAACCCTAAAATGAATAACATAAAAGAATACAACATAGGAGAAAGTGAATATATAATACCGGTTATCCAGATAAGTTTGCAAAATCAGAAACAACCGAACGAAACCTTTTGTTGAATTTTTTGTTTCTTTAGAGATACATGATATTACACCGAAGTTTTCCAGAGGAAAAGACTCACCGTACATCCGTCAGGCTTTGCGAAACCGCAGTGATGACAATTATACTAGAATCCCTTAAGGTCACCCATAATGACAATTATCCCTCGACTCCATCTCTTACCAGAACTGACAACATTGGCAGGCTTCAATTCACAGAAGAATATGTCATTGCAGTTTAGAAAATTGGATGAGAGAGTAGATTAGAATGGGTTTTTAATCAATATTGTATATCACTGAAGACACTCAAAGGAAAGTGCACCCATTGTAGGATTGAATTTTATACCTCATACCAAGAACAGAAATAAAATAGGTAAAAAAGCAATCAGGAGGACATTTTTTATTATAATGATAACAATTAAGAAATAACCTATTAACTAGGTAAGGCATCCTTTATGCTTGCCCTTCCTGGAGCCCGACCTGCAAGTCCAGCACTATTCAAAACAAGTTATACCGATTCTCTGCATACTCCCAATTGTGATATCTGATCTTCACGTATCAACCAATATTGAATATTGAGAGATTTTTCCATGGGCTCAGACGTGTCTCTCCAAAACACTGCGGTCGCGTGATCCTCGCGGAAAAGTGTTCGACAATGCTAAACCGGTAATGTTAGACCTCATTCTTCCTTTACTCTCTCTTTTTCTGACACACCACACGTACGATTGACACGGCGAAACGAGACGGATCAGTATGATCGGGGAAAAAATTATATACAAGCAACTGAGAATGCCGTTTGTATTGCATTAAAAACATGTCGAATTTAAATAGTGTCAATATTTTTTAACATCATTTATGGCAAAATGTTTAACATATATGAAAAAAGGAGGAGGATCTGTCGAGGAGGGTTAGACAACAACTATGAGGACATGCGGACCGGAGATGATGCTTATAATTTAAAGACAAGCCGCTAATCAACCTACTAACGTTTCCCACAATTCAAAAAAAAAAAAAATCAAAGTCATTGTACACGTGCGCGGTCATTGGACTAACTGTAGTGATACTTACTTATTACTAACAAGTACTTATCTAGCCAAACTTCGTTTTAAATTTTTTTTATTCGATAACCTTTTGGATCGACTATAACATTCAATATTATTAAATTGGTATTCTTAAATAATTACTTAAAACATTTAGTAAAAATAAATAAGTTATTTAATTGTGCAAATATACTAGGTTTGAAAAGAAAAACCTTTATTAAAACAACTCCGAATTCTGGCTTATTTTTCCAATAAAAATATCAGAAAATACGTAGGTGCACGCTATCCTGTTGACATATTATTCACTCAATTAGGGTGATGGAGTCCTATATTTCTCAATCACTCATTACACGTGCTCCATAACTAATCTAATTGAAAATAGATAGGATATTCAATATTCGGCCATCGGCCCTTTCACACTATTCGTGCATTTAATAAATACATTCGCTTCAATATACACAACAAAGCAACAAAAGCACTTTTACTTTTTTTTTATCTCCCCCTGTTTATGAACAGGTTCTTGATACTGTTACTCTTTCGCATTTTTTGTTTTTAACCTTTGTTAATATTTTCTATTTCTATTTTTGTCTTTATTTTCTCAATACTGGACACTTCATCTGCGGTTCTCCATCCACCACTTGGCATATTTTGTATCCAGACATATTTTGATGTGACTGTCTTTCTTGGGTTCGATTCCCACCGTCGCCTCTGGACTTTTTTCTGACTCCTAAGGGGACCTGACACCTAATCTGGCCGCAATTTAAAAAAAAAGTTGACATGGCACTATGAATGGAATCTGGGGCGGAATCGGATCAGCAACCTTGAATTTGGTCACAACCCTTTTCAAAAATGTGTTTTGAAACGGTATACGGGGCCTCAAATTCTAAGGCGTGTTGCGAGCTCCCAAAAAATGGAGCTAGGAAGGAAGTAAAGTACACTACAGTTGCAGTTCTCAGGAGGAACTCCTCCAGTTCCTGATATCCATTATAAGAAATTGTACCGTTACGAAATGGTCTAATCGTCTTGGCTTAATAACTACATAGATATTGGTCTCAGAGACATAATTATCATTTTTTTAGCTTATACGCTGATACGTTTTTGAATTTGTGCGCGAATCGAGGGTTGGCATATCGCTAGTTCGCTAAACCGACACTCTGAATTCTTTCTATTCCGTGTAACACACGAATGAGATATGGTAGCACGTTAATTTTGTAAAAACTTAATCAATTGTAGTAAATTAATAAGGCAGCCTCTGCCTACGTGAAAGCCAAACGAAAATATAAATAATGAATATCGTTGGAAAAAGTTCACGCAAAGGTAACCCAATGGCTGAAGCAGAGCGAGCGAGACTCTTTTGAAGACGTCGCCAAGCAGGCACGGCGCGCTCAGTGAACCACGCCGACTGTGCATGTCCCTCTACCGCTGTCTTGTGAATACACCCATACATCTATCTATTGACGACTCTCCGAGTTGATGGATACCAACATCACTCAAATTGATGCGATGTAAGATCATTGGCGTGCAGCGGATGAACGCTTCCAAATATTCGAAACCAATCCGTTTCGTCTTGCTTGCAGCGTTTGTCTTTTGATCGTGTCTTGTTTTCAATGCTCAGGTATCTCGCTCGGGAGATATCGAAAACGACAGTAAACTCGAACATTTAACGAAATTAGGAAAAATGAATTGCGCGAACACTGCAGCTCAGCGGTTTCAAACTAAGTACAACAAAGAATAAAACTGCACTTGAATATGATAGAGATCGTCTGTCTACCTGGTCTAAATCGCCGCTGGCCCGAATTTCTGCAGCTGATGGTCCTGCAGAAACCTTACACAGCCCCACTCGAGTTTATTGGCCGAGGTTACATATATAGTTTCCGTCGACGACCTTCCTTCATTCATAACGGTAACGTATTCTGTTATTGTAGATGTACGCCATCGAGGTACTGGTATATTCCGTTGAACAGATTCTTTTCGCCCATTCTCGCTATTAACTACTTTCATACATAATCTGGGATGGGGCAAATCATACACATTCATGGCTAGTGAATATTGAAATAGCTTTTCGCTCCGAAGGTAGGGGACACCGTAAATTACAATAAAATAATAAATCTCTAATCCTCACACTTTAGTAGTAGGCGTCTTACTATTACTATGCCATGTATGACCTATACTCTGCCTAGTATGTAAAATTATTTTTTTTATATTCCTTTTCGCCCCGAGGCACGGTTTAACTGTTTCTTTTATATTTTTTCGTTTTTCGGTTATGTCAATCCATCGGCTTTATCATTCTTAATAAATAATAACTAATATTTTTCATTTTTTCAACTGTACTAATACGACAAAAATTTAGAACAGTGAACACAAATTTCGCAAACGTGCTCATTCGTAATTCTCATATCGGATGGCATTCCTACACGCTCTGTATATGGAGCCAGGGAATGATACCCCTCAATTACACACATCGAACAACCTTTCTCTACATGCTGGACATATATGCGGCTAGATAATAAGTGTCTGAGCGTCAACCTCGCATGCCCTATTCCTATTCGTTCGAAGATTTATCATCCTCTGAGGGCCATCTAGTGACCGTGCTCTCGATAGTAGCTTTTCAGCCGTTCAGGCCCACCGACGCTGCCAAATCCTTTTTTTACTGCATTTTTGCGTCAAAGGTTGGTCGGGTTTAGAGGTTACCCTCAAGACGAGCACCTAGACAAGGGAAATCATCCCGGACGAGTATAGCCGGAAGGACGCAAGGAAAGGGTCGGCGGTTGTATAGTGCAAACACTTTTCTTAAGATTTACTAATTTATTTCTGCTTTCCATAAATTTATTTTAACAAATGTACGAATATCATCGAGAAGGGTTTGTCGGCAAACAGCGAAGATAGACGGACCGGAAATGTTCAATCCAACACTACTATACCAACTGATTCTGGTTATTACCTTTAACCTACTTGATTTACCCACAAAACAGTAAAAAAAGATAAATAGGGCCTTGCTGTTAGCCTTACAAGTCCATTGTTGTGTTGCCATGGATAGTGTAAATCCATTGTTCCGTTCTTTAATACAAGTCACGTACTTTTCCGTACAAATCCCGTCTTTAATCTAATAAATTTTTTTTTTAAATATAAATTTCTCTAAGTGTGCTCCAAGTGCTCAACGTGTCTAATAATTATCATATAAAAAATCATACTGGGAAAGTTTGTGTCAATAGAGAAAATGCGACGACAGCAGAGCAGAGACGATCAGTTTTCACTCTGCTAATCTTGTTTTTCAGTTCATATTCGTAAATTATAAAAATAGCGGTATATAATGCGTAAATAAAAGAGACTTTTCCAGGGGTGGCTTTATTATTGGATAAAATCCATTGTTGAAAGCAAAGGATTGAAATCTGTTTGTTCCGTTCTCGATACAGTCAAATATCTTTCCCAATAAATTTCATTCGTGGCTAATGCAGTAAATAAGGAATAACTTTGTCCAAATCTTTTACAATAAATATCATGTCTAATAAATGACAGATATTTCAAAACGGACAAAGAGCGAGGATAACAAATTTCTTACTATTTCGCCTTTAATAAACTTATTCAGCAAGTTTAACTTGATATCACAGAAGGTGGCAATAAATTTGAGACTGTTTGGCAATAAGCTAGCAGCAAATTTATGAATAATTAAATAAATCAATCGACTTAAATTAAATAAAACCTTCCATTTACCTCATCCCAAAATCATATCTGTCCGAGAGGTACTTTTGAATACGAACTGGAACATACTTTTCCCCCTTCCTGCTGTGTTCCGCGAGGCTTCCAAAATCCTTGGATCCATCATCTATTCAGTATATACTGCTGAATTCCTATCAACCCCGATACTGTATTCCTCACAGTGCAGACAATTCCAACGCACTAACGTCAGCTCTACCATACGTAGGAAATCGAACTCTGTGGTTCAACCAAGTGTGTTCCAACATCCAAAAAAACCAGTCAGTCGGGTCCAAAATTCTTCGTACCTCCAAATCCTATTTGTCCTCGAAGTGGCCTCCGTAAAACCGTAGACCCTCATCCCCATCCCAACCCCCTAGCCAACAACTTTCATTCCGAACCCTTAACTGCAATTCTCTAAAACGCCTAAAGCACCAATTGCCTTGCATTTCCTCCATAGCGTGTAAAGTGAATGGTGCGGTGAAAGGAGTGTGATTAATTTCTTGTAGCGATGTAACACCTAACCGGTTTATGTACTAATTTGGCTGACTTAAAATTGGCCTTTCTTTACATATCTTTCTACTTTTGTTTCAAGCATCATTAAAATTAAGTAATACTTATAATATGAAATATATGATAAATAATAATAAGTTATTACTATTAAGTTTATATGGCAAAATGCTTTTTATCAGATCCCAAAGCTTTGCACTGATAGAAGACTTATTCCGATGTTTTTCTTTTTATAAATCGTTTAACGTTGTATACAATTTATAAGCATTTTTATTGTACCATTGTAATGTAATATATAATATTATAAACTTTTTTTAAGTTTTGTGTACGTTATACATTTAACTTTGAACTCTCAAGTTGACACATGAAAATAAAATTCGCCATTTTGCTAACTAGATATACCACATAAAGACATCACTCACTTTTCCTGTTCTCCTTGTTCAATGGGTTATTAAAGATGTTATTCATCCTCGTAAATTGTAATTCAGGCGAGACAGTAGCGTGAAATCCTTCCATTCGCGATATTATTTCATTGTTGGAGTCGTATGTTGTCCGATACAGTGTCCAACTCCGATTCAAAAGGCCGAGACGGCGAGGCGCGTCAAGTACAGTGGTGTTCAAAGCGGTTTGTACAAAGAATCGTGAAATCGGCATCCGGGCCAGGACGGTGGCTGTACATCACGAAGGAACAACCTTTCGGTTCCTTTTGCAGAAGAGGTTTAGTTAGGTTCCGACATGATATGCCGATTTGGGCGACCTGGCCGAACCCCACTGACTCATTTCCTCCACCCTTGGAAAAACTGTTATTATGGAATAATAGATCCGGATTTCGTTTACGGCCGATTTATGCTAGAAAGCGCAATCCGAAATTGCAGTAGGTACGTCTGTCAAATTCATAGTTTTTAAAAACACATTATTGTTTAAAATATAAATTATATATAGTTTATAAGCATAAATTTATACTAACAATTAATGATTCTTAATATCCAATTAACTTTGTCACGCAAACGATACAATTAATTGTTTTGTTGAATATATAAAATAATAAATAAGTAGTAATAATGAGAGAAAATGTTCATGCTTACAGAGAGAAAGAGAGAAAAAGAGAGAGAGAAAGAGAGGGGGAGAGAGAGAAAGAAAGAGAGAGAGAGAGAGAGAGAGAGAGAGAGAGAGAGGATGATGGAGGAAGAGAGGGAGTGAGAAAGTCATAAAGGGAGATAGAGTAAGAGAGTGAGTTATGTGAAAACGAGGGAGAAAAAGCAAAGGAGAGTAGTGGGAAAGAGGAGTGAAAAATTATTGTATGTTGTAACGTTATACATACTGCAATTCTTGCATTTATATTGGCTTACTGTGCTTAGAATCTAATTACAATTAACGTTAATAAGTCGTTATTATTAGACATTTGTTCTTGAGAGTAAGATGTTGGCTGTTTCAAAATGAATAAATTGAAACCTCAACGAGCCCGTTTATCGGCCTGGAAAAGGAAACAAGTTTTGTCTCGAGCCCGTAGAAAGAAATAAAAAAGTCAGGTCGGAATCGTAAACGAGAAAGCCGGGAGCGGAGGAACCATAAATAGACGAACGTCTTGGCAGACGATCCAACTCGCCGGATTCCTCCCAAAAGAAGACCCTTCATAGTTCATTCATACAAGTGGGCTAATGCCGTGTCACAGGGACCTTTCGAATGTAGGACGTGTATATTCATCACCGTATTCGCCTCCCACGACCCTCCGCCGATGCGATGTCACGCCCGTCGGGCTGTCTTTAACGTCAGAACAGGTGGGAATCGTCGGCGTAAAATTTCAAAAAACTAGCGGATTTTCTACAATTATATTCAATTCCGTTGTTAAGAAACTGGGAGAAATGCGGAGAAACGTATCAAACGGAGAGGCTCAGCATGGCAAAAGTGTCACAGCGATGTGTCATATTTCTACGGGAGGTAGAAACGGCCAATTTACTTTATTATAAATATACGTATGTATCTGTCCCGATTTGTCTGTCTTTAAAAGAACTCAAAAAGTAAGGCGTGTAATATCAGACCTTGATATGATGAAAAGGATAAATGTTTTTCTATCAATGCTTTCATATACATTATCATTTTAGAGAAAGTGGTACGAAAGAGGCAAAGCCGTAGAAAATGCATTGTGCATAAATATGTACTAATATTTTCTTAATCTAAACAAATGTAAAGTTATCTGTACAATAAAAATATACAAAGTATATTTCAATATAATAAACAATATTATAATGACAATGAGTGTAACGTTAATAACAATTGTCATATATAAAGACATATTTAAAAAATTTCTTAAGCTCATTATCATCGGGGGAGTTAACCTATACTTAATGGTGTCAAGACTGGTTTTCTAAAACAATACTCAACCTACATAAAAATTTAAACGATATTTCTTTTATCTTAATAATAATAGAAAAAGCTACAATTTACAACAACTATTTTCAAATGTTACAGTAATAATTGTTTAATTTTTTAAAAACTTAAAATAATGCAAATATTATTTTTCAATGGTAACACATTTTCATTTGCGGATTTCATAATTTTAACAAATAAGAAAACAAATCAAGAAAAAGTTTGATATTACAAAAGAAACTTCATCATTGTTTTTAAGCTAAAAATGAATTTTTGTTTAGCTTTTATCTTCAGTTGAACACAATGTCATAAGTTCATTTGAATTCTAAAAATAATTAGGTAATTACGGTAAATTTAGATAACTGTAAGAAAAACAATCAAAATACGAAATTACTTTATTTACAATAACATTTCAAACTTTTTGCGTCCATTCGCAGTACAATGGATAATAATAAGTTATTAATAATACAATCAAGTTTGTACCAGTCAAATCATGAAAATTTTGTGAAATCATCGATAAAACATTGTATATAATTCTTTTTTTTATAAAATCAAATAAACGGTTTTATTTAAGTGTGTAATATTTAATGACCGTTAATTAATGATTATTTATATATAATGAGATGCGGTCTGGTGTGATGTAGGTTTAGAAAAACATATTCTGTGTCCTGCCAAATGTTTTATTTAAATTGATTGATCATATTTGTAACATAAATTAATATCGAAACATTTAAGAACATTTGGAGAAAAGTGGGTTTTATTTCAGTATCTGATGTAATGAGTAATTTTTGTAATAACTAACGTTTTTCTGAACGATTTTAAATTGACTTTCGCCAACTTTCATAAAATTAAATGAACCTGATGAATCATTATATGAAGATGTAGGTTACCATTTGAAAATAAAAGATTATACATTTGAACTTTCTTAAAAAATTCACCCATAATTATTATAATGTTTAAAAGTAATGTTCAATTGTTTTGGCCATTTTCATAAAACTGGGTTTCCTTGATGGATCAGAAAATGAAAATGTAGGTGAGTTTTAACTTTTTCAAGAATTGAAAACAAAAACTATAATTATTGCAATGTTTAAAAGTAAAGCTTATACTAAATAAGTTGACACCCTGTGTAGCCTATTTCTTGTCATGTTACTATTGTCCAGTCTGTAATAAGCCATGAAGAAGTGGGTCATTGACTATGAATTTATGGTGAATGTGTACAACTGGAATTTGTGTAAAACGGACGTCAGTGAAAAAGTGAAACCACAACCGGGCGTTTTGGATTTCTGACACTGGAATTTTCTCATGTTCAAATTAATTCACGACCGGATCCATATTGATGCTAATCCCTCCCACCGGACAAATCCAACCTAGAAATGTATTCCGTTTTCTACCTGTCAGTAGGTTTGGTTGAAGATGGGACAAAAGGAAGCCGGATCACGCTTCACCCGATCCACCCGGCCACGATGAACAGACGATCACGAGCTTATCAAAAATTGGCTTTGCACAATTGCACATACGTCGTACGGCCCATAAATAGAAAGTTATCGCATCGAACAGTTCGTAAAGGATGATCTTCATAAATTATTTATCGAGGGAATATACAGCGGGAGGCTTCTTGTGCCTTTGGCGAGATCCATCAACCGGAAACTTGCTTTAAATGAACAAGATAAATTTATCGAAGAAAATTCGTAGATTAGATGTGAAATATTGGCTCTCATATCACAAAAGACACGTAAAATAAGTAAGAATCGACTTTATGTTATTCAAAATAATATATATGTATGTCTTTATTTATAATTAAAAAAGAATAGCATAAATAAAAAAAAACTTATTTCCTATACAATTTGTTGGTACTTTCACAAACTTTCGCCTAATATACATTTTTTAAAATAATTTTAATGGTAGACTATCATATTTTCGGCCTGTCTGCCACATTTCCTTTAAATTAAATAGATCAATGTAAATGAATAAATTTCCTTCAAAAGGATGGGCAAGGATGGCCGGTAAAATTTGCTTGTATAAATGGATCGAAGGAATTACAAACGAGGGCGTACTATGCATCTCTGATCACTTCGGCGAACTTTCCCCTTTCACCCTTGTTACAAGTTCAGAGGTCTGGATCTGGGAATCGCCTGCACAGCTCCGCCGATTCGACGTCGGTGGACTTCCAGGCGGAAGTCGTGCACGACCCGTCATTTATTCGCCGCGCTGTTATACCGGCCGGGTGACCCTCGTTGTTCGCGAAATTAGTTTTAAAATGAGTCAATTTCGTCTAAAAGAGAAAATTTTATACGAAACTGCGATCTTTCACCTTAGGATAACCATCGACGTTTCGAAAAATACAGGATTGGAAATCCCATTGAACTTCGCTGAAAATACTTAAATGTTTTAAGGTACGCGCGAATAAATGAGAGAGAGGGTGGATTGATTGATTGATTATCGCTTTATTTAACAATCACTCAAGGTTTGGTTTCTACGACCACTCTTACATCTAAAGTGAAATTACAGCAACATGATTTTATAAAGTCTAACTCAATCTACTATGCGCAACAAAGTTGAACAAATTAATTATCTCTTACAAGCTATATACTTGTACTCTATATATGGTATATACTCTTACAGTGGATTAACACATTCAAAATAAAAGGTAATCTTTAAATAATAACAAGCGTAACTTCTATGAGGAGAAGAAAAAAATAACAATAGACATTTTTAAGGGTTCAACATAATAAAATTAAATGACAGTTGTAAAGATACATTCTCAACATTTTAACATGACAATCTTTGCACTTAATTGAGGAAAAAGATGGAAAAATTAATATTACATTTTAATATTTTTACATATATTTTGATGCATACTCTACTCAGTCTACTATACACACCAAAGTTGAAAAAATTAATTATCTCTTAAAAATTATATACTTGTTTATAGTGGATTAACACATTCAAAATAAAAAGTAATCTTTAAATAATAACAAACGTAACTTCTATCAGGAGAAGAAAAAAAAATAACAATAAACATTATAAATTTAAGGGAGAGAGAGAGAAAGATAATGATGTAGATACAAAGAGGAAAGAAAGAGATAAATAATTGACAATAAGTAATTATGAGAAGAGAGGACAGAAAAATATTTAGAAAGAGAAAAAAGGAGAATGACAGATAGGGATAGTGGAGAAAATGGGATACGGAAATAGATAGTTTATGAAAGTGAAAAAGATGGGTAGATAGATAGATAGATAGACAGACAGATAAATAGATAGATAGACAGACATATAAATAGATAGATAGAGAGATAGACAGATAGATAGATAGATAGATAGATAGATAGATAGATAGATAGAGAGAGAGAGAGAGAGAGAGAGAGAGAGAAAGTGAGAGAGAGGAGAGAGAGAGAGAAAAGGAGAGAGAGAGCTGGATCGATAGATAGATTGGTAAAGAGAGGAAGATAGATAGGTAGTTCTTTTTTTGTTTTGTTTCTACAAATCGTGGAAAGCAAACAAAAAAGGACAAAGGACTAGATAAATAGAGAGGGAGAGAGAGAGAGAGAGAGAGAGAGAGAGAGAGAGAGAGAGAGAGAGAGAGAGAGCGTGGGAGGGAGGGGGAGGGAGAGATATAGATAGTTAGACAGATAGAGAGAGGGGAAGTGTGTGAGTGAGAGGACATATAACACGAAAGGGTGTTTGAGAGGGAGGAAGATTAAAGTGAGGGATATTTGTGAAATAGTGTGAGAAGCACGAGAATAGTAATAATAAGAAAATAGTTACACAGTGGGAAGCTTTGGGAAGAAGATAAATATAGACATAAAAAAGAGGGTGAACGTCTAATATGGCAACAATTTAGGATATTGATAAATTTTGAAAAGAAAAGAAAGCCAATAATTTTCATTAACTGTAAAAGGTAAACTCATGGTAGATCGCAATGTAGAAATATTAAAGTGAAAAAGAATCAACGCCCGACGGCAGATTCTACAAGGAAGATGATTCAGAAAAAGGAACCGGGCCTTATTTGAATAATAAACATCCCGAGTCTGTCTGAAGTGGGTCGAGGGCTATCTCACGTTCGACGTGGAACTTTTGAAAATTTCTGTCCCCGTAAAGCACTTTCAAAAAGTTTCTATATATATATCAAAACCGCATCGACCACTTCACACCGTTGTATCCTCCGAACGGCAGCCGGTTTATTCAAAAAGCGCTAAAAGATGTGCAAACAATCGTGTGTTTGCTTTGAAATATTGACAATGAAAAGAACAAAGCGCCGAAAATAAGTTGGAATTCTCCAGCATACGTTTCCTTTATAGGCAATTATGACAAAAACTTTTAAAATTGTAGGAAACACACACACACACACACACACATTAATTTAAATCTTAAATCTTCTTGGATCTTGTTAGGATCTATATCTTAAACAACGTAAAAAAAACTACAAATAATAATAAAAATCAACCTTTTTTTGCAGTCATAGAAAACGAGAGTGAGGATCGAAGAATTTTCCACTCACTGCAGATGACAGGATACAACGCTGACAAAGATAATCGAGTACGATCAAACAGAACAGCGAAAGTTAAATTATGTTGTCAACTACTTTTCCTTTCATTGTCAAACATTGTCTTAATGTACAGCTATACATAAAAAAGTTACAAACCAAACACGCAAACTGACAAATTGACAAAAATCGAAAGATTGGCAACAAATTTTCATTGCTTTCTGATGTAAGATTATAAATTTTATTTTATAAAAGAAAATCCAAGAGAAACATAGTGCAAGAACGCATGCACAATGAAAATATAGGATATATATATATATACGAAGGATTATCGAGTACTCTGGGACAGTACGAAAAATTTATTAGCATAAATGGAGAAGCTTGTTCTTCAATTATTCCAAGGAATATTGATTCGCTGGGGCAATGCAAATGAAGTCTGGTGTGTAAAGGTATTTATTAACTTCACTAATTTCGTGGTCCGCTTGACCAATTAAATCATTACAATTGATTAAGGTTTTTAGTTGTGATGAAAAAAAGTTAATGGCACGAGCGGGATTCGAACCCACGTTCTTCGGCTAGATACGTCGCTGCTCTACCACTTGAGCAATCGTGACCTCGATCCACTCGGACATCAACTTCTCATCTCAACCCCACCTTGTGAGTTTTCCCTCCTTTTTGCCATTTTTCAAATGTCGTGTAATCGGTTTGGATTCTCGACGACAATTGAAACGGCCCCGGAGAGCTTTAGTGAAGGGTACNTGTGATGTAGGTTTCAGATAAACATTTTCTTGATCGTGCCAACGTTTTGATCTTTATTGAGATCATCTTCAGAGTCTGGGATTTACAAACATTGTTTTAATTTAACAAATACATTTAGGATGTGGAAAAGTGAATTTATACAATGCAAAATATATTTTTTATATTCAATCAAAGTATTTCTACTCCCTCAAAGTGTTTGTCTTCTGTGCAATTGTGCCATTCTTGCGTGTAGTGTTGAGAGTGCCAGTGAGATATTGCTGTTTTATGTTTACATACGTTGGATTTTGAAGGGGTGGGGAAGGAAGTTGGTACAGAAAAGACATTTTTATATAAGGCGTCGGCTTCTTTGAGGTGAAAAGAGCCGACGAAGGGAAAAAACGTTGGTAATGGTTCGGCAAGATTATCCTTTCAGGATTACATAGAAAGGGAAAAATAGGAAAAGGAAAGCTAAATTGTTGGACAATTAGACTATGTGAAAAATATTTGATGTGTGGAATGTAATGTAACGATATAAGTATGCTATCGATATTGAATTTGATTAATGATATTGGCGTAGCTGCGACTGAGTTTACATGTATCTGTTCTGTAATTGATACTGTGTTTATCTCTGTTGATGTAAACCATTTCTAAAAAATTACATTTATGTTTGTTTTGTTCTGTGTGTAATATTTTTGAATTGTTGAAGTCGAAATTGTATTGGTGTTCAAAATGGTGGGTAGCGAGTGCTGTAGGATTTTGCTTGGGTTTTTTGCAATCATAGATATGTTGCTTTACTCTCTTGTCCAGATATTGGGATGTAAGACCGATGTAAGCTGGCGGACAGTTTAAACAGTTGATATTGTAGATTACGTCAGATTTATTTTTTATTGGCTTGGGATCTTTAATAATCAGGTTAAAATTGTTGCACATCACTCACATTATGAAAATTAAAAAAAAAACTTGTCTAGACGATCCCAAATTATCATAGCCACTCACATTCAGGCAAAAATCATTGAATAATTTTTATTGTGTAAGTTTTTTAAAAACTTAATGTCTCTTTTATGTTTATAATTTGTGGTTTTTTAATCTTTTCATGTGGTTTTTTAGAAATAAATTTATTACATTTTTTGAACCTTTCGAAATGTACACTCATCATCAGCATGTTATTAAAAAAAATTAAATTGAAAGGAGAAAACAAATGAACATGTGCAAACTGCGAAACTGGTCCGTTCCAGATAGAAATAGTTAGAGGTCTTTAAATGAAATGTTTGTGGTCCTTTTCTTTGTGCTCAAATACGAAATTGTAAGTTCCATTGTTTCAGACAGCTTTCAATGTAATAATTTGAATATAATGAACCATTTTCAAGTAGGATGGCACTTGGAAAAAAAAAGTTAAACGCGGTTAACCGGGACACATGTGAATATTCATCCGGGTTCGAATAACTCGTCAAATCCGGATCGGGGCAACTTGCAAATTTGCTAATCTGAACAATGGAGTTCCAAAACAGCGAGGCGGTTGTTACAAGCGCTCAACATGCGATCCCATTCGGTTCATTGTTTCGTTTCTCATGATTTGGTTCGGAGCCGAGGGGAAACACGCCCAAATGTACCGTTCCAAATTCACTTTCCATCGGTACTTTTGCACCCCGCCACATATCATACATTACATTTATCACTTCCTTTCTTTTTTAACCGAGATGATTTAGGACTTGGCGATGAAGGTTAACGGCAGTGAGTTGAATGATCCCATCTTTTGAATGTCTAATGTCTGTTAATTCTATTGTCATTCTTGTGGTTTCTTTTTGACGAACGGAATGCTTTTTCTGCAGTTCTCATGACCATTGGAAAACTCATGGGGCAATTACGACTTCAGTATAAAATGAGTAAAGTAATTTTTAGTTTTTAAAGTACACATATTTAAAAAATGAACCGGTAAAGACCAGAAGCAGATGGAATAACGTTAAAATTACACTGGAAAAAAAGACCACCTGGTTTTTTTTACGAAAAAATAGCTAAGTTTGGAAATGAATATTTTCTTAGCCTTTTAAGTCACAGACCTGCTCTAGGTCTCATTTTTTAGAAAATTTTACGTTGAAAATGTTTTTAAAAAAAATGTTTTCCTAGCTTAAGTCATTCGTCAGTAAATTCAAAAATTCGGGAACATGTTCGTTTTTCACTTTTTACGAAAAGTTCAAAATGAGCTTTGGAGTCAGGAAATTTCAATAGGCTTTCAATTGGTCACCTTTCGCTTTGCCCGATTTCAACCGAGTTATTGGCGATTTTTTGACAAAAAACGTGGTTTGTTTACGTGCTCATCCAATACCTGCTTCTGCTGTCGATAACCACTTGTTTACCTCAACATGGAAATTCAACTTTTCTTACCATTTAGCAGGTGTGGTGGAAGTTTGGCTTCGAATAACGTATTGAAACAGTAGGTGTATGGTAAAATCGGGAGAGAGAGAAAGAGAGAGAGAGAGAGAGAGAGAGAGAGAGAGAGAGAGAGAGAGAGAGAGAGNTAAATAGATAGATAGACAGACATATAAATAGATAGATAGACAGACAGATAGATAGATAGATAGGAGAGAGAGAGAGAGAGAGAGAGAGAGAGAGAGAGAGAGAGAGAGAGAGAGAAATGTTTTTTTTCCATGGACAAGTAGAAAATCCCTTTTTTTGCCCAAAATTCGCGAATAACTTGAAAAGATTGAGAAATGTCCTATCAATTGTTAAAGGGCGCCGCTCCAGGATGATTGCTGGCTTCATAGCTCAGTTTGATGTTTTCGTAAAAGTGTAAAAATTAACATGATCCCGATTTTTTGAATTTACTGATGAATGATTGAAGCTAGGAAAACATTAAAAAGACATCTTGTCAGCGTAAAATTTTCTAATAAGTGAGGCCCAGCGTGCCTGTCTGAGAAAATATGCATTTCCAAATTTGGGCATTTTTTCGTTCAAAAACCATGTGGTCAGTTTTTTTTTTTGATGGGCAGTTTATAAACAGGGACTTACACCACTCAATACTGCAAACGGCACTATTGTCGTTATACATGTGAATTTTTACCTCTCTATACTTTAAGATATAACTTCATTTAAAAAAAAAGCCTATTTAAACAATTTCCGTTACAATGTATTGACGATTTGCTGATGAAAGGACACCAAGATTATGCGCAGGGAGAGCAAAATGCTCTTTTGATTAAAGTAAATTCCCCATTGCCGATATGCTTTTCAATTATTTATATCTTCAGACTTTAACACATAACTAAAAAAAAATCCAAAAATATTACTTGTTAGAGAATGAACCTTTGAAAGATTTCAGTACAACAAGTTTGAAAGGAGGGAGAGCTAAAGCGCTGACTTTATCTATTAAAGCAAACTTTCCATTGTTAAATTTCTCCATATTCAGACTTCAAGGTATAAAAGTTGAGTAATCCCGTTTTAACAATATATTACAAATAATTTACATTTGGAAGGAAATACAGAAAGGATATAAAATGAAAATGGCAAGGCTCTTGCTCAAACTTGTCTTATTAAAACATATAAAACATAATTCTATTTAAATAATATATGTAAGTTGTTAAGAAAAAGATCGTTGATAGGTGGGTGGACAGACGTCAAGTGTATAAGCAGGGAAAATTAAGACACTGATTTTTCCCAATAGAGCAAATTTCACCTCAAAGGACTTCTTTAAAAAAATTAAACAATAAAATATATTTTAAATATTTCCTCTTTACTTTTTCCTTTTTTAAATGTTTACACAATCAATACGCATTAGATTCTCTAATATAATTCTATTTAGCTGTATTATAATTACTGCTTCATATTAATTCATCATTTGAAGACTGATTTTGTTAACTAATCAAATTCTGATCAGAAACGACCGTTGTCAGTTGGCAGGACGTGGAGGTTGTGAGTAGGAGAGTGAAGTCGCGAGATACAGCAGACAGAATTTACTCTTATTTCAAAGCCATTTACGTTTTCGTAGTCAATTGACCAAGTTACTTCTTTCAATTAATTATTCTGTTTATGTAAGGTTTTGGTTGAGATAAAAAAGTCAGTGTCACGAGCGGGATTCGAACCCACGACCTTCGGCTAAATACGCCGCTGTTCTAACACTTGAGCTATCGTGACTTCTATCCTCTCGGGCACCAACTCTCCGTCTCAACCTACAACCTTCGAATTCTTCCTCTTTTTGCCATTTTCAAATGTCTTATTTGAAAGGTGTACGACTTGACACAGCATGTTTAGGTAATTTTGGGGTAGAGTCAAAATGTCCCTATAAAACGATCAACATCGAATTTATAACATTCCACTTGAATGGAAAGTGCCTGGAACAAAACACTTTCCGGTTGACGTTTCCGTTGTGTTTCAGTCACGCCAGTCTTCTTGTTTTTTCCCTCCACTTTTCGTCGAAGATAACAGATCCCTTGATGATCGTTTGGAGGAGTATGAAGGCTCAATTGTCTTGTTTTCCCTAGTCGACGCCTTAGTTTTTCTTTCAACCTGATGAACTGTTTGTTTTATTACATGGTCTTGTATGAAATGGTGTTATTCTGAAAGCTTCTTTTTTTAATTTTTCTGATTTGTCTTGCAAAAATCAAACGAATAAAAGCTTATTGCTAATATACGTTTGTGAAACAGAAAAAAAACCTTTTGTGACACACTTTAAGCCCAGAAATTATATGGTGGTATAAATGCGTTCACCCCTCCAAACGAAATTAAAGGGGAAGAGACTAAATCATAGGATTAGTTAATCGAATCCGATCCGCAGGAGGTAATTAGGAGTAATTAACTAAAGAAATAATTGTCCTTAACCTTTGAACCTGTAAAGTTTCAGGATGCTTACGTCGTCCCTCTTAAATAACCCGCCTTAGAAAGCCTACAATGTGTTTGCGCACGGACGCGACTATGTGCATGCATGCCTACTCGCTTACGTGCGTGTGTACGAGTAGAGGACAGGTTTTTGTGCTTCAATCCTATTCGGTTTAACTATTCACAGATGTCAATTGTTGATAAGGTGTTCAATGCAACGTTGGTTACTGAACAAAAAGGTTATTAGAAAAACTACTTATTCTAAGTTCCACCTCGGTAACCCACTTTAATTGCCTCCCGTAAGAAGAACAAAATACGATGAAAGAAGAATTAATACACTGCAACGTATTAATTATATAATAAAACTGTTATCGCTTTGAAAATTGGTACTACTGGAACTCAACATACTTAAAAAAGGGGTGTTTTTCCAAATAGTTTAAGCTCAAGTTTGAAATCATACGTAAATATAATTCGTAATGCCATTTTGATTGAACACAAAAATTTCAATATAATAAATAGTTATTCATATTTCATAACCTTGAAAATTATTAGTACATAATAATTACAAAATCCTGATGAAGGGATTCCGCGAAAGCTCTTTAAAGAAACAGAAATTTTCAAAATTTGATAAAATATTTGTTACTTTTCATTAATTTCTTAATCAATTAGTCAATGTTTTAATGATTTATGTTGTAAAAAAAATTGACTGGAATACTTTCACTTTCATTGTTAAATTCTTTCTTCGTATTTTGTTCTTCCAAACGTGCCTCGTAAACTTGATGGCAAACTTGATTGTTCCCGGGTCCTCGGGGAAGCATTTAAGGTGGGTTTTCGGGGTGGTCAGTGGCTAGGTGCCAAGGGTTGATGGGCGAAGGTGAGCCAGAAAGACTTTCCGGACAAAAAGTTACATTACAATAAATATTATTAACCAGATATATCGTCGTGCTAGGAAAATTTAAAGCTTTAAACAAACTTATCGACTTGAAAAAAAAAACTATATCTTAGCTAGGTCGAAATTGTTTAAACTCCTGTCGGAGCCTTCATGCCAAGAAAAAATATTTAAAGTAATTTTTATATCTAGGTTTCTGTCTTTGTTGTGCATGGTTGTAAAATTATAATTCTATCAGTAATTGTTTTTATTTAGGTTTTGTTTTAAATTTCCAGTATATTACGACTACCTTTAATTTGGTAACATGTAACAATGAAATGGGAAATATGAACAAATTAAAGACAAGAGTGGAAGAAGTACCCATTGGTTGTACTCTAATGATGCTACAATGTTATCTGTTTAATTAATACTTGGTTCAATATCACTTTCGCTTTCACTCGTAGGAGATCTCGCAGTCATTGTCTCGTCAGTCGGCGAGGATGGTACGAAGGAATTAGTCAGGACGCGAGGTTTTGGATTTACGGTGTTTCGGAAGGTTTTATGAAATTTTCGATAACAGGAACGGATTTCATCACAGACGTTTCGTTCCCCAACAAAATAGCTGTATCGTCTACAAATGTTAGTGTGGTGGTTTAAGGATATGATGAAATATCAGTTTTCATAGCCAGAATGCTACTCTGAGGAATCCCAGCATGGATTGAGAACGATTCTGAGAGGAAATTACATTCAATGACTCGAAACAGATAATTCTGCAGTTTGAGATAATAGGTTGAGGGAAGGATGCCTTTGAGCATAAACAGCAAACCGGGGGCCAAACTCCATCAAAAGCTTGGCTTACGCCAAGAAAGCCCCAGAACTGGAGACAATGGCACTGTTGGATAGTTGAATGGCAGTTGCGAACACCAAACTAGGATAAGAACGTGATATGCAGTTAAATGAGCTTATATATTTAAAAACTTACAACAACGAAAGTACGCTTCCAGTAAAGTGAATAAAAAATAATTGCGAAAAAAATTGGATTAGTTGTAATCACCCTTTAAAGTGCTTAAATTTCATGTTTAAAGCAAACAAAAATAGACATTTTAGGGCTGGATTATCCGGGACCATTTTTTCTTCCGATTTCTGGTGTTTCTACGCGAAAATTAATAACTCCCCTGAATTTTATCTGCCCAGAGGATTACAAACATAGAAAAGCTGTATTTCTTTTATTGGAGCCTCATGCAAAACCAAAAAACAAAATTTCTTCTTGAAATCAACCAAAACTCCTCACATGATTTATCGTTTTATTTTATATCTCCTGTTGTAATTTATTTTCTTCCGCGCGAATATTACGGTTTTTACCTGATCTGTGTTTTGCCTAGGATGTTTTTAATTACGATTGGTTTCTCTAGTTTGTTTACATATCTGGTTTAATTTATTCGTTATTTTGTATGTCTCTTTCTTTATTCATGTAAATGTATTCTACAATATATGCAGAATCGTATTAAATGAAATCTGATACATAAAAAATCAAAACCAAAAAGACGCTTGGTAACCAAAAAGTAGGCTTAAAAAAATATTTTTGAAAAATGAATACTGATTCATATTAAGCACCTTTTAAAATGCTTAAATACGATGTTTTAAGAAAAATCAACCGGGGGAATTTTTATCTTCCGATGTCCGTTGTTCAACATCAAACTTCATGACTCTTTTGTGTTTCATAGTTGTCCAAGACATTACAACGGTGAAAATCTATATTTCTTTTATTCAACAACTCTGGTTTATATATTATATAATGGAAAAATTAGGATTAAATTAACCCTAAAGGTTATATTTTATATCTTCTGTTCTGATTTATATTCGGAGACCAGTTTTGTGCCATTCTATGTTTGTTAAAAGGTCTTAAACCACTGCAATTTTTCCTATTTATTGTGGAATTCTTTTTACTATTTTTGTGATTTGCGAAAAAAATCGGAGGCATTAGAAGGCTTCAAATTTGAGAGAATTCTTTTTTAAATAGCCTAATTTTGTATTCAGAGGTATTTTGCGGTACGGACAACGACTGTCATTGATGAAAAATTATTTTAATCTACTTTGCTGAGTTGCTCCGTCACAAAAGAATTATATATTGGATTTCAATATATAGAAATTTGCTTGCCCGCAGATTGATTATTTCCGTGTTTATGGAAAATTGGTTAAAATAATTTTTTTAAAGAAAAATTAAAACAAAATTGATATTCGTTCATTGCACCCAAAAAAAAAAGCCTCAGAGTACAATTGTAGGGAAAATAAAATATGATTTTTTCTCTTCAATTTTTCGTCTTTGTGTGAAAAACAAACTTAAAGAAAAAAGTCCTCGGCTGAGCCAGCTCAAAAATGACTATTTTATGGTAATAAAAAATTCATATTTGAGGGTTTTGATTGGTTTTCTTGATTATTTTTTCAAATATTTATGTCGATTGGCAAGAACGCTCGTACACGAGTGTCGTATTTTTGGCCAAGTTATACCAGAAAAAGTTAAATTAAAATTGGTGATTCGTAGCGTTCCTTTAAGTCACAAATTAACTAGGTTTGTGTAAATCATTATTCTTATGATGGAACATTTGCCTTATAAAAATGATTTAAAATTTTGCATGAAATAAATCTGTCGTGTCCTCGTCAAATTCTGATTGTTATGTTATGATGTCGATAAAACAATCGTCGTTGGCAGCCGGGTAAAAGTCACGTTTTTGCCGTTTCTACCGGTATGCAAATAAACTGGAAGAAGTTCCCTTTCAGAACCAGTTTACTAGTCGTCCGAGTCGGGATGAGACAGGTTACATAAGCAACTTTCCACGGTCATGGTTGAGATCCGGCCGAGTTTCGGCTAAAGGTCATCGGATGGCCAACCTGTCACCTTCCGAGACAAAAAAAGTAGGCATCTTTCTATCTGGACCGGCACTGGATTTTCGTTTCAACCGTTTATTTGCATTCACGTTTCACAAGTTTTGATCCATCTACCGTATCTATTGACGCGAGAAACACCCGGCTATTGTTCAACGTTGTACAACTTTTTAGAAAAATAACAAGGCCAAACAAAGCAGAATGACGAATAGATAGGTAGATAGATGGTGATATTAGATTATCTATTAGATCGTGCTAATATACATAAATAGAGACAACGGGATTGGTTTATTGTTTTGTTTAAGCGCTTTGTTTAAAGAGAGTAAAGAGAGAAAGAAAATGCGGAAGATGATTCGGTAAAAGGGTAAGAGAGAAAGAGGAGAGAGAGAGAGAGAGAGAGAGAGAGAGAGAGAGAGAGAGAGGAAGAGGAGGTGAAAATGTTTGCAGGATTGTAATTGTACAAAAATTGTTTGTGTGGTTTAAGGAATTTTAATTTCGGTAATTCACATCAGTGAGAGAAGGAGAAACAAACCTGGAAGAAAAAAAGAAAAATAGCAATGATACATAAAGTTAGAAAGGGAAATAGATAGATAGAAATATAATTTTGAAATAACTTTTTTTATTTCAAGAATTTCTATGTAGAAAGGTTCACATTGAAATAACATACTCATAATGATTTGTATAAATAAACGACAAATTTGCATAAACGTTAATAAAATCAAGCCTCTTACAGAATAATACCGTGAATGAAAGTGATTCCAAATAACAAATGAACGAAGTCCTACATTAAGATAAACTCACATTTCAGGCATACGTGGTATAGAAGACAATTTTTTTTATCTCTAATATTAAAGTAATTTACATTTTTAATGATTTTTTATATGTGGTCATTGTATTATGTGGGTCACATCGGGTGGATAAGCGTGTATCAAACGCGTACGGCCTATTCATAGTTGGGTGAGAACAATTCTCTTTCTCCGGGTCAGGTTTTTATTGGGGCCAGTAGCTTCTTCCCTGATCCGGTCCAACGAAGAATTCAACATTATCCAACACCTTCCTTCATCATTTATTCGCATCAATTATCCTTTTCGAGTTTCAACCTTTAGAGTTTTTATTTATAATTACTTATTAGAAGTAAGAGGGTAAGTGTGAAGATGAAAATAGAAAAGTAGTGAGAGAGATAGAGATAGATAGATGATAGGTAGATAGATAGATAGATAGATAGATAGATAGAGAGAGAGAGAGAGAGAGAGAGAGAGAGAGAGAGTGAGAGAGAGAGAGAGGAAAGATGGTTTAATTTATTCAAACAAGTCACCATGGATCTTTCTTACACTCAAAGTAAGTTTTTTTTTTTTTTTTTTTTTTTTTTTTTTTTTTTTTTTTTTTTTTTTTTTTTNAAGATAAAAAGAGCCACGTGTGAAGAGAGCTAGATTTGATAGTATATATTTATCCTCTTCAGATACGCAACAAGTTTATCGGTATACTCGCTGTTGTGTTTTAATACTGTAATCATCTCTGCTGGAAGACCACACCTGTCACGATATGGCGCTAGGTTGATGCATTCTTGTATTAGGTGTTGTACTGTCATCCTAGCGCCACATAAGGGGCACCTCCGGGGTCTCTTTCCTATAAGAAGGTGTCCGTGTGTTAATCTGGTGTGGCCTACTCTCAGACTTGTTAGGATGATGGCTTTTCTTTTATCTAAATTCTCTAAGACCCACGGCTTAACATTCGGCTTAATCGGGTTCAGCTTTTCGGTCATCCCAGTCCAGCGGGTTTGCCAGTTGTCCCAGCTCGTTCTTCTTAAATAATTTTTAACATCCGCTGGACTGATTGCGATATCCGGGTCACTAGGCATCACCGCCGCTTCCTTAGCCGCCTTGTCGGCCTCCTCATTTCCTTTGAGGCCGACGTGACCGGGAATCCATAGGATAACAACCTCGCTTCCATTAACTTGTATGTCATTTAATTGCTCGTAGAATAATCTAACCAGTGGGTCGACAGAGAATTTATTCTGGACAGCTGAGACCGCGCTGAGCGAATCTGTACATATAACATATTTTCCTTTCCCCATACGTTTGATCTCGCCCAGCGCTGTCAATATGGCATACATCTCTGCACTCAAAGTAAGTTTACATTACATTTATTATGATTTAGATTCCTTTGGTCTGTGCAATAGAATTTACAATTATAGTTAATGATGAAGAGAAAAAAAAATGTTTGTTTTGTTTTTTTACTAACAATTTTACAATATAATTGTATACAGGGTGTCCCAGTTCCTTCTGACGAAACTCAGCGAATCGATTCTACTCTTCGTTTGGAGCAAAAAATGATCAGGAGACAATTTTCGGAAAGTTCTCTATTTTGAAGATATTCGTCAATTTAGGTTTTTTTTTTCAACTTTTTACCACCTTACCACATAAAAACGCTTACAACTTCCAAAATGTTGAGTCTCAACAAATCCAATTACACCATTTGAAAGAACGCTAAATTTGCCGTAAGATACTTCTATTTGCAATAATCTGAATGACAGAAAATGTTAGCCAATATCAGTTGGAACATGTCCAAATTACAAAATTTAAAATTATGGTCATGATTGCACTTATACTGAGGTTACAAAAAAAAATACCTACAACTTGTCAAATTTCACAAAAACTTCTTCATCTAATATACTTTACGTTGATACATCCAGGTTTTTAAGGTTTTTAAATAACGTTCTAGTAGAGTTGAAAAATCAACGTAAAGCATATTAGATGAAGAAGTTTTTGTGAAATTGGACAAGTTGTAGGTATTTTTTTTACGTTATTTTTTTGTTACGTATTTTTGCTTTACGTTGATTTTTCAACTCTACTAGAACGTTATTTAAAAACCTTAAAAACCTGGATGTAACAACGTAAAGTATATTAGATGAAGAAGTTTTTGTGAAATTTGACAAGTTGTAGGTATTTTTTGTAACCTCAGTAGAATGTGCAATCATGACCAAAATTTTAAATTTTGTAATTTTGACATGTTCCAACTGATATTGGCTAACATTTTATGTCATTCAGATTATTGAAAATAAAAGTATATTACAGCAAATTTAGCGTGCTTTCAAATGGTGTAATTGGATTTGTTGTAGTCTCAACATTTTTGAAGTTGTAAGCGTTTTTATATGGTAAGGTAGTGAAAAGTTGAAAAAACCTAAATTGACGAATATCGTCAAAATAGAGAACTTTCCGAAAATTTTCCCCTGAGCATTTTTTGCTCCAAACGAAGAGTAGAATCGAATCTCTGAGTTTCGTCAGAAGGAACTGGGACACCCTGTATATATATATATATATATATATATATATACACACACACACATAATTTTTGTTGTGAGTGAAACAAATGATACGTTGGTAGGTGTTATTTACGTAGGTCAATTATCTATATAAATTACATTATAGGACAATTATATTACTAAAATGCATAAACGTATTGTTATAATCACTAAGAATACTTTTCTGCAAAAGTGACAACAACAGAAAACCAAATATTAAAGAAAGATAAAGAACAAAAATATTTAGATATACAAATTAAAGACAGTATATATAAATGGTAATGTTTGACAAAAACATTACTGAAAGACAAAAAATTTCACTCATTAATACTACTTTTTTACAGTGCATTCTTGTTTACAAAAGTTTATTTTTATTTCTTTATGATGGTTTGCAACAGCAGAGGTCATATAAACTTTCAGGGTGCTGGTGTTTTTGAAAAAAAGCCCATTTGTAAGTATGTCGGGTTCGAATGCAGGGCCGCTGCATTCGAACCCGGGACCTTCACCGGACAGTGATGAGCGCCGTGTCAACGTCTAAACCGTTGCTACCACCGACGCCCTAACCCTAACAAAAGTTTACTATAATTATAAATATTTATTCATTTTTGTACATTAGTTTGAATTTATATAATTTTGTTACATTTTATTTCTAACAGCTTATTGTATACTAATATACTTTTTATGATAAATTAATTTCGGTAAGATTTTGTTGTATGCCTTGGTATAATAATATTATTAGAAGAAGGTCTTATACTTTTATTATGTAAACTATTAGAAAATATAATTTGATTGGCTATAAGTTGTGGTTCTGTTGTCATTTTTTTAAAAATTAAACTTACAAGCACTAATTTATTCAATATCTTCATTCTTTTTAAAATATTTAGTACTTTAAATTTGTCATATAAATGCCATCATGGTTAAGATTAGAGAGGAATGTGACAGAGGGAAAAAGAGATAGCAAGATAGTAAAGAGAGAGGTAGAGAGAGAGAGAAAAAAAACAAAAAAGTGAGTGTGAAAAAGTTTAATAGAACCTGTCTTGACTTTCGTTGATTTTTGTTTGGTTTGAATTGAATAATGAGTATCAATGTAAACACGTTATAACATAATAATAATTGTTTGTTGTAAAACACATAACATTGTTTCATACCGGAAAAAAAGTAGGTCAAACAGATGCTCTGTAAGGACCAAAGGGCAAATCAAAACAAAAAAACGTAAATGAGAATGAACGATTGACAGAATGAGGCTTATTAAGAAGACGTCCCACTTCTTTCGGCAAAAGAAGAAAAACCGAGAGAAGAAGAAGGGAGCGGCGGCTGCCATATCAACGAAATGGGACATCCAGATCCACAGGCGACCAATGACATCCAGATATTCCGGTTCATCTCTACAATCAAATACATATCTCCCGCATATCAAATATTCAGGGCTGAAAACAAAACGGATACTCGACGAGATTCCATGACACCAAAGGATTGGCCGCAGGGGAACAGAATATTAGTTATTAACCTACCTGTCAATGTCGGTTCTAACGGATTATTTAGGTGGCCATATGACTATACATTAGACAAATTGTATAAGTTATAAAGTTTACAGATATAATTTTTAAAAAGATGTATAGATTACTCTGCCATACTACCATCAGCCTAATAGATTGTTATGTCGATGGTTTTAATTAACAAATAATCTAATATCTCAAATATTAGCCTTATCTGTACCATATGGGATAGAATGACAATCTTTTAAGAAAAAATAAATGAAAACGTAACAAAAAAGAAGTAGGGAGAACAGGCGAAAAGAGTGGTCAAATTATCAACAGTTCATCTATACAAAGAGGTGCCAGGCTAATTTCACAATTGATTAATTATTTAGACTTTCCTTTCATTTGCGCCGGAAGCAACGTCAAACAACTTTTACAGATGGTACAAACGTAAAATAGGTCACTACTCTCGTTTTTCAGCTTTTGATTGTCGACCGTCGTGAAGAAGGACAATAAGCCGTATAGTACGATCGACAACGGTCATTGCCAAGGGCTGGAGAAAGTCTCAGTCGGCATTTCATCAAGGTTTCTCTTCCTTCCGATACGGACCCATCTGGATAGAAGAGATGCTCTGCCCATTTTTCCCATCCGTGGAGAAATAAGCAATCACAAGTCAAAAGGGGATAAAGATGACCCGTTTTCTATTCCTTCTTCAAATTGCTACCTTCACTTAACAAAGAGCGCATCAAGCATTTGATGCTGAATACATCCGGAACATGCGGTACTTCGGTACGAAGCACGATCTATGGCTACGTGATAAGTAAATAACCTAGAAAAAGAAAACCAACAGGAAGAACGTATTTTAATACAACATTTTTTTAAATGTTTTTACAACATATACAGCATTTTTACAAACAGCATCTCAAATTTTTAGTAGTTTTAAAATAAAACGTAAAATATTGTGTTTTCCTTATTTATAATGAAAACAGCAAATTTACAAATATTTAAGTAGTTAAAAATTGAGTAAAAAATTCGGAAGAAATGAAATTTAAGTTGACGATACGAATGGCAATGGAAGACATTTTAGAAGGGAATATAAAAAAGAAGAATGCATTTATTTTGATTGATTCTAAGAGTTCTGCACTACCAGGAAATTGCACACAAAATGGCCGAAAAAAAGTTGATTATAATTTTTGCTGGATACGTGGTCACGGTTTTTTTTTAAATTTCCATCCACCACCCCGCCGTACCACAGGGAGATTACATGAAAGTATTAAATAATTAATGAATTTAAAATTTACTTTAACGTTTTCACCTAGCCTTAACTTGGTGGAAGGTGAGACCAGGGGAAAGAAAGGAGTTTTTCTTTTTTTCTTTTTATTTTAGTTATCTATTCAAAAAGGGGGTGCGCTTTGCTGTTTACTTCTTTACACTTTGGTTCAATGATATTTACATATGATAAATTTTACAAGTTACTTCAAAAGAAGTAAGCAGCCCGAAATTTACCACCTTTTGAGTTTTTGTAGTCACGGTTTTTTTTTAAATTTAAATTAATAAAGAAAGACGATACTAGATAAGCTGTACAAAAAAGAACCAATAGGAAAACGGCTTAATTATAAAACTCTATTACGACTACTAAGCACCTTAGATATATACAAAAAAAATATTTGCACGAGTGTGTGTGTAGATATGTTTGTGAAATAACAATTTATTCCTTCTGCTGGAGTGGAGTGTAATTTATTACTTGTGTATTTAATTAATTGAATCTCTATTTATTTATATGTTTATTTATTTGTTTATGTATTTCGTTTATCATTACATATTGGTAGTTATATAATTTACTGTTTGTGCGTCAATATGTGTGTATGTAAATGTATATTTATTTATGATACATTAATAAAAAAAAAATAGGTGCCAATTCCAGAAAATACAACCCTAAATTTAAACAAAGTTGATTAATGATTGTTAACAATATGGCAAATTTATTACAGTTTTAATTATGTCCCACAATTTATTACTATTACCTTACCTAGTATTTTATTTAGCAAGAATTCAGCATTAGAAATTTTTATAATTGGTTGAGTTATTTTAAAATTGAGTCAATCATTAAAGCCAGGGTATTTTAATACATATTACTTTCAAAAGAAGGCTTTAGAGCAAAGGATGGCGCATGTAGGATGGTAGTATAAGGTAAGGGCCGTGTCAACATCATGATCACAGCTCGTTAAAAAATCCTTCTAGGAAGGGAAACCAAGTCTTGAAAGTAAAGATCGTCTGCGATCTAATGGTAGCGGTTTTGAGAGCAGCTGCGACTGTTGATCCTCGAAAAAGCACCAGACCAGGGAAATTGCAGGTGAATTTTCCCACACTTCTGTAAACCGGAAGTGCATAGGCATTGAAATCGTTCCCGAAAGGAGTTGATGTATATCCGGAAATTTATCGTTCCGAGTGTAAAAAACAACACTACTATTTGTTTCACGTAGAGGTGATTCACAAACATTACCAAAGCTCTTCACAACAACACAAGAAGTGAACACATTTTCATGGTAATGCATATACTGGGTGTAATAATTTGAAGAGTTAATTCCAGAAGATATTCTACTCTTTGTGTGCAACCAAATTAACAGATATTTCAAAAACATGAAAAGTCAAAGTAAGTTCCAAATTTGAGAGAGAGAGAGAGAGAGAGAGAGAGAGAGAGAGAGAGAGATGGATATATATAGATAATTGTGTAATAACTGTGTTGTGTTATAAACACTGGAACATTTCAACTTAAAATAATTACAATTTAAAAAAATGAACAAACAAAAATCTGGAAGTAGATATATTAAAGAAAAAAAAATTATGTAATAACTATTTAACAAGTGAATTAGTGAACGAACTAAGATTTATTTAAAAGTAATATAAAATTATTATGAAGGGAATATAAAACTTATTTGTAGATTGATAGGAATATGATATGATTATACATATTTAGAAATTAGTATTTCTTTTAATTTATTTTTAAATAGTTTTTCATTTTTTACATTTTTTATTTCTGGTGGTATATTGTTCATGATCCTAATACTTTATAGGAATTATGAGTTGCTAAGTGTTTTGTTTTGTGTTTTGGGATTAACACCTGATTTGAATGTCGAGTATTAATATTGTGTACATTATAAACATGTTTATAATTTGCATATAAATATTGTGGAGTTTTATATTGAAATTGTAATATTAATGATAAAAATTGTAAAATTATATTGTAAATTAAGGTACGAATTGCTAAAGTTTGTACATCTTGCAATTTAAGGATGCCTAATGGTTTATATTTGTCATAGATTTTATTATTATATTTTAAATTACTTAATATTTATAAAAGGTATGGGTTGAGATAAAAAAGTCGGTGTCACGAGAGGGATTCGAAGTTAAATACGCAGCTGCTCTACCACTTGGGCTATCGTGACTTCGATCCGCTCGAACGCCAACTTCCCATCTCAACCCCACCTTCGAATTTCCCTCCTTTTTGCAATTTTTCAAATGTCGTGCATTCTATTTGATTGCCCGTGGCCATTTCATTCGTCGCCAAATGGAATATATTTAATATTTAAACAGCCCACACACATACGAAACTATGAATGGCAATGTATGCAAGCAAAACCTATCTGTGAAAAAATATTACAATTTATAAAAATATACTACTATAAGGGCGATACAATTTCAGCAAATTACGTCCGTTCATTCGGCAACGAAAACAATCTAAATTGTCAGAATGCGACCAACAAGTATTGTAAAAAAATCTTTAGAAAATTTACCCCGTTGTTGTTTTTTTTAACATCGAGAAAATTGTTCGTATAATTTCGCTTCTGACTGGAACAGATGGTAAAGGTTCTTTGTCCGGCGTGATATCACGTCCGGGCTCACTCTCATGTCAAGCGCGTTGTCACGGAAGAAAACGACTCAATTTCTATTCATTAATGCAGGCCGCATTTCCCTGAAATCTGAATTTTGTTAGCATACCTGCCCACTAACATCATCACCCAAACCACTGTTTTCACCTTATTTCTATTTTTGGAGTACTTCTAATATTAACATTAATGATCCTTTCCTCAACAATTGATTCTATTATGATTATTGCATCCTACATGTTATCATTTTTTAAGTGTTTATTTGCAATTATACGTTACATGTAAGGCTGATCTGATCGATTCAAAAATTATTTTGATTTCTTATTATTTATTGATTAATTTATATAAACAAATCGGTAATTAATCAATTCACGTCCCGCTTTTTCTGTTTCCTTCTATTTCTTCTCACCCTTTTTCTTCTTCTTTCTTTACACACAAACTACAAACTAGTAATTTTCAATAGTCCATGTTTTCATTGAAATTATGTGTATTATTAATTAATTTAATATGGTAACCGACTTCCCAGGGACTATTCTGGGAATCATCGTTGTAATAACTCTTAGTAATGTGAAATATATAAACTAAAAAAAATTATTTTTAAATACAGATGGTTCTAATCAATATTTGGTTTATATTTTCCTTTATTTATTTTATTTACTTTCCTACTGTTTTCTTAAAATGGTTATAACTTTTTAAGTATACCACATTTTAAGAAAAATGATAAAATCAATAAATACATCAAATAAAATGTAAGAGATTCCTTGAGACAGTAACCCACTATGCAGTCAAGCTTCAGGAGATTAGAGTAATTAAACAGCATTGGTTAAGTTGAGTGATGACCTCCGAGAGCGTGTGGAAGGTGGTGGTCATTGTACGTGCTTTTTGATTTTAACAAGCCGTTCGATCCGGATTTTATACGGCCTTCTTCAAAAAGTGACTGCTCTCGGTTTCTTCAGCTCAGTGCTAAATTGGTTTGTGTCTTACCAGGACGGATGAACGCGATCGTGGGAAAGCGAAATGAGATCTCACCAGTAAAGTCAGCAACGTTTCTCAGTGGTCGGTTTCTTCTTTTCTGCCTCTGATTTTATGATTTACCTCGCAAATAACCTCCAACCATTTATTCCTCTCTGAAGACGACCGAATCTACATTCAGTGTTTCAACTCTCTCATCAAAAAATGCATTTGATTGATTAATTGGCTGGTTGTGAAGAAAAAAACTAAGTTAACCGTACTGATCTGATGATTAATATTAATCCAAAAATGATCTAAAATGGGTTCAAAATACAAACAAAATTATTAAAAAATAATCAAATTTTATTTTAACTCAAAGTTCATAAAGCATTGCAATTCCTTTCAGAAAAATTCTTATACACACTTTAGTATTCACTCATTTAGTTCATTTTTCATGTTTTTTCCAAATTTTCCAATTTTTTTCATATTGCAACTATTTAAATTTCCCATTTTATACATCCCTTAAATTGTTGGGTCTGCTTAATCTTTAGTGTACAAAAACAAGAACATACCCCCCCCCTCTAGAACAAATTGCATTGGCCGAAACTTTGGGTCCTTCGAGAAATTTTATTACTAATTTTCGAAAAACCCCACTTTTGTTCAAATAGTTTCGAAGATCAATCTGAACTCATTCATCCAATATCTATTAATATTAACTGTATCTGGTGTAGTTTGAATAAATTATGGGGTGTGAGATTAGTTTATTAGCGAGAATGGTGGAGCTTCTTCTCCAATTACTCGAGAAATATCCAGTAATTTGGTACTAGTGAATTCTGGTATTTGTGAATGTAATTTATTGGCGTGAAATGGAGGGGTATCTTCCCCGTTTACCCGAAGAATTGTTAAAAGTAGAAGTAACACGAAAACTCAAATATCTCGAATTCAATTGAGAAATGGGCAATAGTAATATTTTAGTCCCATTTGATATGCAGAATTCGCTGATGTAATGACATCTGTTCAGGGGCTAACCTTTACTAGGTACGTAATTGAAATTGCACACTACATAAAATATTGCAATTTTTACGTTTTGTAATTTTTAGTTTATAATTAATATTAAAATCTATCAATTAATTATGCTTTCTATGTGAGGACTCGGTTGAGATAAAAAGTCTGTGTCACGAGCGGGATTCGAACCCACGACCTTCGGCTAAATACGCCGCTGCTCTACCACTTGAGCTATCGTGTCTTCGATCCACTCGGACACCAACTCTCACTGAGAATTCCTGATTACACGACAATATTTGAAAATGGCAAAAAGAGGAAAAATTCGAACAGTTGTAGGTCGAGATGGAGAGTTGGTGTCCGAGAGGATCAAAGTCACGATAGCTCCTCAAGTGGTCCGAATCCCGCTCGTGACACTAACTTTTTCATTTCAACCAAACCTTACATAAAAAGATTAATTAATTGAAAGAAGTAATTTGGTCAATAGACCACTAAATACAATGGATTTAGTAGTAGAAAATATTTAGAAATATCTTCCCTTTTTGTCCCATGGTTCAGTGGTTACGAAAATCTTTGCTTCCAATGCACACCCTTCAGTATGTTGAGGGTTGTGTCGTATACGATAACGTGGTGGAGTAAAGGTGTGTTTAGCCGAAGGTCGTGGGTTCGAATCCCGCTCGTGACACTGACTTTTTTATCTCAAGCAAGATCTTACATAGAAAGAATAATTAATTGAAAGAAGTAACTTGGTCAATTGACCACTAAAACGTAAATGGCTTAAAATCTATGTTTGTGAAAATATCATGCATAATTTTAAATGAAAATCCTTATTGTAATAAATATCGTTGAAATCATATAGTTGCTCTGAAGGATGAATCTGTCCTAGAGTATAATGGTTTTTATCTTTTCTAATTTAAATGTATTTAATTATCTTGTTTGGCGTATATAATTTTATGTTATTTTATATAATTGAATTATTTAAACTTAAATATTCTGTTTTTCAAATAACATCAAACACTGTGTCGAACATCTAGCAAATAAACGTTAAAAAAATTGCTACTTGTATCAATGGAATGAGGTCAACCCTATTACATGCTGATGAAGAAAATACTAAATAAAATAAAAGACTGTAAGAGGTAGAAAGGCAAATAAATACTGACGAACAAGAGCCCTTTGATGTCGAAATCTTCACCGATCGCATCAGGTAACACAGAGATGGTTGCTCTTTTGTAGTGCTTCGTTTTTGAAGAGTTATTATCGAGCGAAAATTCACACGGGAATAATTTGTAACTAGGCTGAACAGCTTGTGATTTTAAATTTTTTTAAATGGGTAGTTAATTACGTACCATAACAACAAAATATTAAGAGTTGTCACAGACATCCGAGTGGCCATACATTCACTGCCAAATAAAAACATACCAATAATACAGGGTGTTCGGTTACTCGTGTAAAGAATTATTGTATTATTATTCTCCGGATAAAATAGTTTTAAGATTCAAAAAAGTTTTTAGTTATCCATGTGATATTATATTAACACTGTGGCTAGTTTTTCTAATGAAGAATACGCTGATATACATCTTATGTACGGGTTTGGGGTTTAATGCGACCGCAGCGGGTCGAAAATACATTGCGGAGTGTGGAGACCATATCGAATACAACAAAAAAATTTAAAAAGTTTAATAAATTCATTCATAATTTCCTTAAGTTTTTATTTTATTTATTTTTTTAATTTCCACCTTACCGTCAGCCACGGTTTTTCCCTTTCCTCCATCAGTGTCTTCAACTTTGAAAAAAGTAATTAAAAGATAAATTATACCACTAAAAAGGATATTAAATGGAGTACGGTTTTCTGAAATTAGCTGGTGTCTAGGTTTGGAGTAGTTTAGAATTTTTTTTTTCAAAATTCTTCCTACTAAAACACTTATTTCACGAACGTTTAGAAGTTTAGTATCATTGGAAATTTAACGTAAGTTTCAATGGTATCAACGGATTTGTCCAAAACCTTTTAGCTTTGGAGCTATCATTGTTTATTTGAAGGTCGTGAAATCTTAACAAATCGGAAAAAGTGGAATAACTCCGAAACTACTGAGATTCGGACCACAGGTAATTTGGACGTTTTGGTTCCATTGTGAATGTAGAATTGTGGCCGACACTCTGTATATGGCGAAAGCTCGGCATGTTTTTAGTGTTTTCTTCATCCAATGACTTTTTGATCTTCACTCAAATAATCACTTCACACACATTTAAAACTCATTATAATTATGAACGCTTGAACAGCGTTTCTATGTTAGCGTCTTGTGAATGAAAACGCACGTCGATTTAGATGGCAACAAGCATGCCGATAAGTGCACAAATGAAGCAGCAGCAGGCAGCAGAATTCCAGCCAATAACAGCAAATCACCTCTAACGGCTCTCACCTCTAAGAGGAAAATGGGAGGAACTATGGAGCGCGTCGCCAATAGGTAATTCTTTACTACAAAAGAGTTCTTTCCGTCCTGCCTCAACGAGATTAATAATAAAACATTTCAAAATCGTCTATAAACTAACGCAGATTGTCAGGTTACGGTAACATGGCAGCATTTCAGGTCGTCCTCGTGCAACTATAAATCTCAATCAGCCGAATTCCTACTTTGGGAATGCGGCATCATTCGATGCAGAAACCTTAGGTTTATGGTGGCCAGGAGGCACTCTGCAACGGGGTCGGCGCTCCTCCAGCTGGAACTAATCACGGATTTTGGTGCATTCATAGGTGCAATCCTTTTTAGACACAGAATCGAATAACCTTCAGTGTATCAAACATAATTCGATTTCAGTTTAACAATAACAATTATTATTTTATTTTTGTATTAAATATTTTTGTCAAACTGTAAATGTTTACTAATACCACTGTGGAGCATTTTAAGATAAATTTATATTTATTAAAATACAAACACATCGAGTTTTGCAGTGTACTAAAACACCAGGAAATTGTTTGGAGTTACAAAAATTTCAGTGGTGTATATAAAAAAAGGCAGTATTAAAAGAAAATCAAGTTAAAAATGAATTTAAAAAAAATTAGAAATTGACTCAATCTAATTTTCCCTGCCCTTTTCCTCAATTAACAAAAATGGAAAATAAGTTGGTTAATCAAAATTTCAGCGATGCCTTCTTCCGCTTTGAAGGAAAGCCTAATTAGGCTGATAGAGATGAAAGTCTCTAACCATCACAGTGTAAATTTAATCTAAATTTACACGAAATGTTTTTAGGTACATTATAAACAGTGCAAATTTACATAGATTTTTATAAACGAAGAGATAAGAAATTTTGTATAACATAGAGAAAGATATGTACTCAGTAATATAGAGTTATTGAGTGCAAGCAACATATATAAAAAGAATACAATTTAGAAAGTTTATTCGGGCAAATCAATAAGAACGTCATTACAGCATCTTACATGCAGTATTTGATTAACTTGTGCTCTTTTCTCTGATAACATTGCCATAGTTGAACAATGCCAAGGGAAACCATACTGAGCCAGCGATGAACAAGTCATGCTTCAAAATTACAACCTTATAACGTTTGATCTTAAGATAATTTAATAATTCTTACAGTATAAAGTCTTTTGTTACAAAAAAAGCATAATAACCAATGCTCTTTGCAGTAAACAGGCTTAATTGTGAGAAAAAGTGGTCGGTTGGTCTTTTATGCTTTTCGAGCTAATCCATTAGCAACAAACCCTCTTAAACCCAACCAAAATATAGATTTACACCAGGTTCCAACTATTTAAGTCTTTTTCTTGCATGTTTCATTCGTGTATACAACTTATTTCTGAAGTTTCTTCAAAATACAACGATAAAACTAAGTCAAGAACGTTAAATATGGATAAGGTTTACGCCTGTTTATTTTGGCGACATGTGTATTACACACAAACTAATTCTATCTCTAGTCTGAATACCTACATAAATAGGAATCTAATAAATTGCTAGTTTGTGTATAAAAAGGATGTTCGAAAGGCAAAATAATTAAAGATCCAGAAAAAGAAGTAGGAAGCAAGAGGGAGAATGAGAAAGAAGAAATATAGTGCAATCTCAATGTTTCAACATTATAGAACAACCGTATGAGTTTCACTTAATGATTACGAAACATTACTATTATCTTATTTCAAAGTTATGTATATATTTACTATTCCATTGATGCAAATTAAAATGTTATTTTTCAAAAATGTCAATTACCGGATAAAACAGTGAGCTAGAGGGTAAATGAAAAAAGATAAATAAATGTATAGGTAGATAAATAGAGATAGATAAATATGTAGGTAAGTAGAAGAGAGAGAGAGAGAGAGAGAGAGAGAGAGAGAGAGAGAGAGAGAGAGAGACAGAATGGTGGGATTTGCAGTGAACGAGAAAGGGAAAGAAAGAGAGAGAGAGAGAGAGAGAGAGGAGGAGATGAGAAAGGAGAGAAATAAAAATAGAGTGAGAGAGGAGAGAAATAAAAATAGAGTGAGAGAGGAGAGATAGAGGAAGAAAGAGAGAAAAAAAAGAGAACGGGAGAGTTGGTTAAAAAAGACAGAGTGTGAGATGCGAGAGGAATAGGGAAAATGGAAGAGAGCGAAAAAAGAAAGAGAAAGAGTAGGAGGGAAGAAAGGAGAGAAATAAATAGTGAGTGAGAGAGGAGGGGGGAGGGAAAGATAGATGGTTGAAAGGCGACGATTATGAGATGAGACTGGAAAAGGGAAAATGGAAGAGAAACTAAAAAGAAAGAGTGAAAGAGAAAGAGAGATTGAATTTTTAACGATTTATTCATTAAAATACTCGCAAAAGTTAGATATCGAGGACTTTTCTTACACGTAACATGTAATTACGTTCATCGTTTTCATCAGACATAAAATAGAAATAAAAAAATATTGTAAAATCAAGAATGAAGTAAATGACTAAAGTGAGGTAAGTGAAACTTATGTTATATTTTTATGCAGAGCATATTATTATTGAATAAAATCGCAAGAATAATAAGACTTTGCCTAATTACTGTTAAAGATAAATAAGTAAGTGTAATACGAGTTATATAAACAAGATTAGATATAGATTTTTCTTAAGATTCTTAAAAACTAGATTAGGAACCTTCTAGAATTGGAAGATATTTTATGGTTTGAAAATGAAATGAAAGAAAGAAAGAGGGAGAGAGAGAGAGATTGAAAGAGAAAGAAAGAGAGAGTGAGAGAGAGAGAGAGTGAAATAGAGATAAAGAATAATATTATACTTTATCGTCTTAAAATAATAAAATAAACTGTTTTTTAACTTGAACTGTCATTAAAATTGTTGATGAAAAATTTCACTAATTAATCAGTATACGGATTAATAATCGGAATACAATATTAACAATTTAAACAAAGACTTTTTAAAAACGATTTTATCATAATGATTGACGATTTTACCGAGATGGCTTTTGACTATTTCAATTGTTTTATGAACGACCTCACCGGCTGTACCAGGAAATCGCAACGTTCCCACCCGGCGAAGGGGGAAAGTGTTCTTCGGCACAAATCGGGTACACACTGACCTCCTTGGAGAAGACAAAGGGTCATCACAGGATCTCACGCGATCTCACTGTCTGAGGCCGTGCCCTTAGGGTTTTTATGGATCTTCTTCAAGTCGGATTTCGTTTCTTTTTCTAAGCCGCCGTTGAAAATGTACTGACAAGCTTATTACCGTTACCGTTTGCTTCATAATTTTATATGATCATCCTGACGACGAGTAACAGCCGTCGAATACGTACCACCCCTTTTAAGTCCTTAGTACATGGAATGTTTTATTTAATGTTTTGCATTGTAAGCCTATTGATTTCTCTTCCTTTTAAAGTGTCTTTCAATTTAAACCTTATTTGCATCCAACAATGCATTGATGGAGGTTCATGTCATGAATGTGCAATTCTCCGTACTGTAATAATCAACGATGTATTACTTTTCTGTTTTTTTATATTTTTTTGAATAACAAACGTGTTGCTTGTACTTTACTATTTATAAAGATATACTACTTACTTTCTTTTCGTGTATATATTTTTCTGTCTGTTGCAGCGAGTTTAATCTGGTTGGCAAGAGGCATCTTCTTTTTGACACAAGTTGACAACGTGGAGAATAACCACCATTCGGAGCCGTGGATAATTCTTCGCCATATAGTACAAAACCCATTTTTATCCTTAAAAAGTAAGACGATAGAAAATGGCGAAAAAAAAGAAGAAGGAGAAAAAACAAGAATGCATTTCTCTCGAGAAACCAGGCCAGAACAAATGGAAAGACGATACTGTTCTTTTTTTTCAACGTCGGCACAGCTCGCGAATAACCAATATTCATTCGTTTTGAATATTTTTCAAAGATATTTGATATGTCTTATATAATGTTATTTATTTTTTTCTTGTCCCTCGGAATTTGTTAAAGTAAGATGTGTTTAGTAAAAAAATGATAAAAGTACACGTTTGCAGGTAGGTACACTCAGGTACACACATGCTCAGCGACGAGCATATAGAAAACTACATATATATTTATCTATATTATATGTATATGTATGTATATATGTATTTCGGATAGTTTATGGCCGGTAAAATACATTGTTCTTCGCCAGCTTTTTATTCTCCTTTCCTTCTCGCATTTTATGTTTAATGATTTGTTTTTCTGACGATAAAGCGACGATGTACCACACATATCACAATTATTAAACTTTGAATGGTAAAGTGTAAAAGTCTCGCTTCTTCTCCAATAGTCTGTCTATTAATTAGTCCAGGATAAAAATACACGTATTATAGTTTTCATTATTTATGAAAATATATACATCCAAAAACATAGTAGATTGGGGATAAGGCCAGGAAGACAGAAACAACATTTATTTTCTTGTCGAGATTTCGGCAGAATATATCGCCTTCATCAGGACTCTGTATTAACAAATTAACATAAGTAAATTTTCAAATATACAATTTTTAAATTTTACTTAATTACTAACTCGAAAAAAATCGTTATACTATATGAACAGGTACATGTGTGGATAACCCACCTTCGATAAACGAAGGTAATAAATATTAATTCACTATTTTCGTGGTCCGCTTGACCAATTAATACAAGACAATTAATTAAGGTTTTTAGTTAAGAAGAAAAAAATCTAATGGCACGAGAGGGATTCGAACCCACGACCTTCGGCTAGATACGCCGCNTAGCCGAAGGTCGTGGGTTCGAATCCCTCTCGTGCCATTAGCTTTTTTTCATCTCAACTAAAAACCTTAATTAATTGTCTTGTAATAAATATTCCTAAACGCGACAGTATTGCCAACTGGCTCGATCTTCAATCTATAAAAAATTCCCAAACATTTTGGTATCAAATATCACAAATTATACAATTGAAAGAAAACTATAAATTAATTTGAAACAGTCCTAAAATAAATTAATTATCACATATAAACATTCCGGTACATATTATACTATTAAAGCTATTGGTTAAGGATAGAACTATAAATTACACTTAGGTTTGATATATCTGTTCTAAGGTTACACGAATTACCATCTTTATGAATGTATAGCATCTCTTTAATCAATCTTCTACCTAAAAAATTTTCTTTATCCATAACAGAAACATTGTTAAAATCAAACGTGTGGTTATATTTTGACTGTGTTAGGAATGCGCAGTCCCTTGCTTATTTACATCTCTAACGCCGTAGGCGTGTTGTCTACATCTATTTTTCAATAATTGTTTAGTTTGACCACAATACACAGCACTACATTCGTTAGAACACAATTTATACACAACATTGTTACACAGTTGTGTTGGCACTTTTGATTTCAATTTTGAAAAAATGATATTTCCCAAATTGTTCTTATATTTTAAGGCTATCACAGTCGGTATATCACAGTTTGCAGTTCTTTTTCTGAACATGGCAGAGAGCTTGTTAGTAATGCCCTTCACATATGTAATACCTCTGTATAATTTAACGGTATTGTTAACAGGTACTACAATTTCATTACTTTCATTCTTATATGTTAAAATTATATCGTTAATTAATTTATTTACAAGAGAGGTAGGATATTGATAGATGACTCAACACCCAATCTATGAGGTCATTATTACTATATCTGACAATATGGGGGATAATATTCCTCCCATTGCCAAACCATCTTTTTGCTCAAAAAACCTTTCTTGAAACTGGAAGTAACCCCCTCTCTTGATTGTTTACATTTATGTACACTCGTCCAATAAAAATCCGTACACAATTAACATATTTTCCGGTACATATGTTGTTATGTACTTCTCTTAGATTCATAATTTTTTGAAATCCATATTTCTGTTTCTCTCACGCGCTTTTCAATCTGTCTGTGTCTAATGTTTCCCACAATATATACGCTTACATAAAGCCTTAAAGGGAGATTGCATTAATAAAATTCGATTTGCTACTCTATTTTTCCTCTTTATTATAAGGTTATATTATTCATGTGATAATACATAAAAGAAAAGATCTGCTGCAAAATAAATTATTCAAAAATTAATGAAAAATTTTGAAACTACTGTTTTTAAAAACTATATAAAATAGAAAAAAAAGAGTCCTCAATCGACATACGTACTCTACTTTACTACAATAATGAATACAATGTGTGTTAATGTAGAACTTTCTCATGCTCTTAAAAAGATTTGATATTCACGAATTTCCGCCTTCCTTCCGCGTAGTTTAATTGCAACTGCATTATGCAATACTTTAATGAATGAACGAACATATTTTCTTAAGAAAAAGAAGTTCTTTAGGCAAGATTATTTCATTAAAATGTACTGCATTATTTTCTAAGTTATTTATTTTGCCATAATCTTCGCCAAGGGCAATTAGTAAAATCCAGAGAGAGGGCTTGTTTTAATAATAAAATCTTTTACTTACACACTGAGAGAAAGTCGCTAGGTTATTGTCTTTTGAGACGTTTATTAGTGTTGTTAAGATGTAACTGGGGGGAAAATTGCATGATTTGTATACTGAAATGTGTTTAGAGATTTTGGTCAAATTTTGATCTAGTATGTACAGTGCTGTTGGAAACACGGAATGGGGCGTTAATTATAGATCTTAGTATATATGGTTTCATAGCGTGAAGTATATGCCCGTACAGGTTTCAGTATGGTGGTATAGTTGAATTTAGTCTTTTCTTATGAACGGATTATTTGGATCTGTTTAACCAATCGGTACAATCAGTAAAGTTCTTTTCTCCTTTTAAATCGTCTAATAGTTAAAGGGGAGTCGCTCGGTTAAATTCGTTACACGGAAACGGAGGACGTTATGGACTGGAAGAGGATTAAATTTATAAATCCATTACAGTTCGTGGTCCGATTGACCAATTAACATTTTTCAATTAATTAATCTTTATGGAAGGTATTGGTTGAGATAAAAAAGTCAGTGTCACGAGCGGGATTCGAACCCATGATCTTAGGCTAGATACGCCGCTCCTCTACCATTTGAGCTATCATGACTTTGATCCGCTCGGACACCAACTTCCCATCTCAACCCCACCTTGTGAATTTTCCCTCCTTTTTGCCATTTTTCAAATGAGTAATTTATTCGATTATCGGCGACAAATGAAACGGCCACGGAGAGCTTTAGTGAAGATATACGTAGTGTCCGAGTGGGTCGAAGTCACGATAGCTCAAGTGGTAGAGCAGCGGCGTATTTAGTCGAAGGTCGTGGCTTCGAATCCCGCTCATGACACTGACTTTTTTATCTCAACCAATACCTTACATAAAGATTAATTAATTGAAAGGTGTTATTTGGTCAATCGGACCACGAAATCTAATGGAGTGTAAATTAAGTTTTTGGTTGTCAGAGTTGATAAGAATAGATTTTGAAAAGTTCAAACAATTTGAAACTTACACAATTACAATAGGATTTAAGTAAAGCTAAAAATAGGATTTATTACAAAAATTATAAATATTATTTACTACATTAAAGTACAGAAAAACATAAACTACGTAATTAATTAATTTTAATAAAAATATTTACGACATAAATAAACAAAAATAGGTACGTAAGACATAAATAGGTGAATAATGGTAGATAGATAGGTAGAAGGGTATGTAGATAGGTGATAGGTAGATTCATAGGTAAATTGGCAGATAGATACATAGATGATGGGTAGGTAGATATAACGATAGATGAATAGATGGAGTGATATATAGGTAAATTGGATTGATATATATGTAGCTGTTTCATAACCGACTGGGTAGTGCGAGTCTTACTTGTTCTTAGCCATCCTTGTGCCAAAGAGGTATTATAAACCTTGATGTAATAATTAAACATTTACCTGATCGACCACCGCAAGTACACAAAAATAAACCGAACAAATATATACAAGGAAGAAAAGGGGATGGAGTGAAAAGTGATATCGACACGGGCTTACGAGATATCAAAACCCACTGGTAAAAAAACCTAGAAACCTTGAAATCAAAAGTTAGTTAAGTCAAGTTCTCAACTTGAGCTTCTTCTCATGTCATTAACAGGAAAATGCCAATTTCAGGTCAGATTACTGACCGTGGGAGACCAAGTAACGAGATTCGTCTAACAAGGTCTTTAATTATTCACCTAGAAGAAAAAGGGGTTGAGACGGCTTTCTCGACTTCCGACTTACAAACGTTCTACACTGGAGTTAGTCTAGTGAGGTGAATTATATATAATGTGGAAGGCTTATGGGCCGACAAACAGCTGAGGTCATCGCCGGCCGTCCGCGTGTATTCCTTCTTTTTCCTGTCTTTCTNTGAACCAGGGACCGACGTCTTTCTTAACCTGCCACAGTTTGGCAGGGTTATTCCTATTGTGAGGTGAATTATTTTTCAAAATTTATATTTATATTGACCTTGAAACGAAAAGCATCAAAACTATTAGCTGGAAAATAAAATAATAATTGTATTATCTTTATTTGCATTTTCTTTTTAAACATGGACATATAAATGTTAGACGTATCGAATTATCAAGTAGTACAGCAAAACAAACAATAGCTGAACTGTATTTTTAAACGCTGTTATTAATTTTTTTTGAAGAAACGCCTTCGTTTATCAATGCAGAAATGAGATTTTTAAAAATTTGAATTAGAAAAAGTACAAGTCGCACAGCGTAAAGATTTTTATGATGGTTTATGCCAGGGGTCCCATACTTTGTAGCCCGCGGATCCCTTTCACAGAACAAAATCGAGGGCGGATCCCTCTCATTCAAGTAGGTATTTAAAATAAGATAATTATAGTATGTAGTAAATTAAAGTTTTATGCATTAGCCAGTCCGTTCCTAATTTAGTTATGTAGGGGATATCACTATGAAAGAAACATTATATTGACATACTTAATTTTTTAACGAACGGCAGAGGTCATATCAACCCTCATTGTGCCGGTGGTTTTGAAGAAAAAAAAAAACGATTTGTAAGAATGTAAGAATCCAGCGGCCGTGCATTCGAACCCGGGACCTTTACCTTACAGTGATGAGCGCCGTGTCAACGCATCATTGCGGCCACCGACACCCCTAATTAACTTTAAATACAAATTCCGGAACACAAAAATCAAATTGGACAGAACAAATCAATAGGTATGTCAAACCCTAGCCAATTTCAAAAGTAATCAATTGGGCATTAATAATTAATCAATTAATGAGAAAAGTGAGTTTGTTTTAGCCTGCACAATTTTGATATCTTGGTTTTAATTTTTGATGGATGGAGTCGGGTTGAGCATCTAGACAGGTTCGGTATTTAGTTTTGGTGGTTGTATAGACAGAAAATCCGGATTCGCATATGTTGTGGCAAATGGAAGAAGAACACGTTTTGAATTTTCAACGAGAGATTGAAAGTTTTTGTTTCCAGGCGGAGTCAAAACTAAGGGTAAGTATCGCACTCGCAAGTAGATTTCAAGATGGAGTCTGAAGTAATGTCTAGCAAACATTCGTATTCACGTTTGGATAGACTGGCTGGCTTTGTCCGAGCTGAAAATGGTTTGACCACCCAAGTTTTGCAGCATTGGATCTCGATCTGCTGGGAATTAGTGCGCAAAAGGCATCACCAAGCTTGAAATGTGTTCACATATTTCATCAATAAACATTCACATGCTGAAGTTTGGCTTCTTTGAAAAAATGATTTACCACATGAAAACACTCCACCTTTTCCTCCTCAACAGATTCAACCCAAAACTGAATTTTTCTTTTGAAGGCGCGAACATTGTCATTAGCATCGAAAATTGTGAAACTATTCCTTTGCAAAGAAGGTTTCATTTAATTCATTTTCATGAAAATATTTGATAAATACGACAGTATACATTACCTTTTCTCATTATTGAAAACTCTGGCTTATTTGACATTATAGTCCATCAAGAAGATTCTTCAGAATCCATTATATTTCGTGGTCTATTGACCCAATTACTTCTTTCAATTAATTAATCTTTTTATGTAAGGTTTTGGTTGCAATGAAAAAATTAGTGCCACGAGCAGGATTCGAACCCACGACCTTCGGCTAAATACGTCGCTGCTCTACCACTTGAGTCGTGACTTCGATCCGCTCGGACACCAACTCCCCAACTCAACCTACAACCTTTCGAATTTTCCCTCCTTTTAGGCGTTTTTCATTCACATTCTTCAAAATGTAATTCCTGTGATCGTTCGACAGTCTCCCAATTCCTGTATGGAGAAGCGGGGAATGATGAAGGCTTTCCATATCGTCACATGGTATTGGAAGTCTTGACTTCAATGGTCGCGACTTGATATAATTAATAATTTGGTCTGACTCATCGAAAACTTACTTAAAAGAGTATCGCATTGGTTTCATAGATAAAGCATGTCTCTGGAGAGCAGTCACTGTTATTAAGTTTTTAATTTTATTCATTCTACGTTTATTTTGGTAATTATTAATTTTTTTTCGAAGTTCGCCGAGAACCTCCTAGTTAGGGTTCAGTTTGGGAAGCCCCGGCTTATACAATATACAATTAAAGAAATGACAGTTATACACGCCTACCGGTGTTATTTATACTCGCCGAGATGGTTTGCAAAGTGTTTCTTACTAGAGATTGTTCCGATTGAGGCATTGTTGAAAATATTGACATGAGAAGAAAAAGAGCGTCACGTTCCGACCTCGGCCGTGGACCGTAGGTGGAAGATTTCCTTGTAACCCGCGTTCCCATTCACTTTCGTCCCTATGGCGAATGTCCCTTTTCCCACTTGCTTTCCCCTAGGCGTGTGTTTGTACGAATGTTACCGAACCTTTTTTTCCCTCCTCATTTTTTTTCAATAAAATAAAGTTGGGGTTGATCATATAAGAGAAATCTGAACAGCGCTATCCGATTTCCATATTTATTATATTTGAAGTTTAAAATTTTTTGTGTAAAATAGCCGAATAAAAAAGTCCGTCAAAGGCGTATTCACTTTATATCATTCACAGCATATATATATAATAGCATTATATGATTCAAAATATGATGTGTTATAACATATTTATTCATTTTCAGTTGCTCCAATTAAAATAAGGAAAATAGAATAAAATCGATAATTTATAATAATCCACATTGTTTTTACGATACGGAATTCGATAATATTTGTATTATGTCAATTCTACGATAATGATTTATTTTTGGTTTTCCACCTAGGTATAACAAAACAATTATCTGATAATTATACAACTGGTGCGAACAGGAAAGATACCTAGAGGAAAAGATAAATAGATAGAATGTCGTACATAATGTGTTTTATGAAATTTCTTAGATAAGAATGTGGGAAGATATAAAGATAAACACGGGAACGGGAAAAAAACACAATTTCTAAAAAATCAGAACAAGGCGAGCCCAGTTGTACGAAAAAAATAGTTATGTTGACAAACTTTCAACTGCTGGTATGTCCCCTGTATCGTAGTCAATGAAATATATGTAATATATAGGCCAGAAGAGAAGTATATTATAGAATGTAAAAAAAGGCTTGTGCTTTGCTTATGATTGGCAAAAAAAAGATAAAGCAAACTTACAAGATTAAGAGCAAGAGGAGCAATGCTGCGAGGAAAAGAGAGAGAGAGAGAGAGAGNAAAACCGTAAGGAAGTTTTCTCTGTTTTGACCTCTTCCGAAGATTCCTCTGAAAAGAACTTCTTGTATCCAGCAGGTCGATAATCTATTTTCATCGTTACATTCAGATAATTATTTAAATACGTATAGTTAATTAATATATAGGTAGGTACCAAACGTTCCGACCGGACTTGTCGATATTAGAGTAAATTTGTCATTTATTTTATGAGCGAGAACACTTTACAAAAATAACAAAAAAACATGTAAAAGACATTTTAATTCATATTAGAATATTAAAAGAATAATTAATTGAAAGGTGTGACTTGATCAATTTACCAATAAAACATAAATAAACTAGTAGAATAGAATATTTTATTGTATTTTAGCATTATATATGCATATACAAGGGATGCACATTTTGTTTTCACACATATTTTTACATAATTACAATACTTTATCCATGTCAAAAATAACTACAGTAGAATACCATATGTACAGTGCAACACAATTAATAATATATTGGGTTGTCCGGAAAATAATGCAGGATTTTGGTATTAAACAAAAAAAAAGAAACTAGTTACTTTAAAGCAATGTTCTTTAATCAAAATAATTTCCCATACTCTCAATACATTTCTCCCAACGTGTTGGTAACTTATTAATTCCGTCTGAGTAGAATTCAGAATTTTTAGAATNGTGCATTCTTTAAATAATTCTGTAAATATTTTTTTCTTAACGACGAATATATTGGGCACTCCCATATTATGTGTGCCAAAGTTTCGTTGACCTTGAAATTGCAGATTGTGCATAATTGTGTGCAGTCAATGGAGTATGTAATGCCATTATAAAACAGTCTAATTGCTGCGGTACCCGATAGCCTTAGTTGCACTATAATTCTCTGCTTGGCCATGGAAACATTTTGAAATAAATAATTTTCGCATAAATAAAGAGAGGAAATTCGCCTGAAGAAGGGGTTGAAGACGGAGCCAATGCATCGGTCGATGTTAATTGAATAGAGATTACTCTCCAAACGCTCTATAATGTCCCTTTTGTGCTTCGCCACCACACTTACATCACGAAAAAAAAGGGAAGGTTCGTAACCCAATCGAGCCAATATTCCATGTAAATGAACAAGCCAGTTTCCATTGCAATATTTTTTACGAAGTGATGAGAAGTTTGTTGCGAACAAAACAGATTCAAACGATCTCTTCAGAAGGGATTTTTTATCTGAAGCTAACACTTTACTTAGCCAGTTTATAACCCTAATCAAAATTTTGGTGCTAGTAGATTCAAGACCAAACTCAATTTTTATATAATGATCAGGCGTGTTGCGGGGCAGATAGAACAGCTGTTTATAATACCTGATTTGCAATTTGTCCAAACCCTCCAACTGCGCCACCGCCCAAAGTTCAGCGGCATAGTAAATAAACTAGTATATAATAATAGAAACATTACATTTATAAAAGATGTGAATAATATTGTAGAAAAGTGGATTTTCAAAATGGGAAAAATATAGAATAAAGAAGTATTTATTAATGGGCCGATAATAATCACGTCTATAAGAGGTATTTTTTTAAATCTTAGAGGTTAAGTCCTTTTGGACTTAATCTTCGGCTTTATTAGTTGTAACCTGTATGTTGTCAGAGAAGTTGAGAGAAGAGTCAAATAGCATTCTTAAGTATTTTAGTATTGCTAAACGGTGAAAGCTTTTTCCATTAGTGTAGATGATAAATTTTTGATATTTGAAGAAAGTATTTTGACTTTTGATTCTGTTTATTGCAATAGAACTCTTATTACACGAGTTGGGGAGTTTGTAAAAAGATTTAAGAAGATGACTTACTTGTAGCCATGAATGATTTTCATATCGTGTGCAAACATAACGAAGATCGTTGATTATTAAAACGAGATTAAAAAAACGGGCACAGTCGTTCACGACAATTAGGAAAAGTATAGGGCCAAGGATGGAACCTTAAGATACGGCTGGCTATGAAAGGGATGGAAAAAATCACAAACTTTTACTATTAATTCTAGTATATTATAAGTGTTGGAGCAAATCTACCTCCTATTAATTTGTCGTATCACAATCACAAGTTTATTGAATTTTTTTATTGGATGAGTCATTGTTGTGTTTTAGCGTGCCTATTCTTGAAAGATATGTACTCTAGTACTTTTGCTATGATAAAGTGTTCATTTATTTTCATTTTTACTAGTAGATTTTACTTCGTAATCTATAGCTATTTAATATAAATAACAATTAACGTCTAAGTGTTGTTTTGTTGTTGTTAACGAGTTGAGGAGGCGAAAAGGTTTGTCTCACGGTCCAGAATTGAGGAGAGATCGGTTAACGTAGGCATTAAATAAATCTTGAATACCGTTATCGTAACAGTATGAATTCCCCCACTACAAATAAAAACAGCCCAGTTATGCGTTATGAATACAACGAATACTAGAATACAATTGAAAGCATTCCGTGGCCGGAGGTCGTATTTGTCTCATTAGAAATTCGTCGAGTGTTCAAACGTGGGCACTGCCGTCAATAGCGACAATGGCACTCGAGATGATCTTTATATTAATGGTCTGCGGACTCTTATATGTTAATGGATGAACTACATTTGGCACGCGGCCATGGGCCATATAACTTCAGCCAGTTACACCAGGCTCTAATGTACCAACAACTTTTTGATGTACACCTGTCTTAATGGGAAATTCAGTTGAGAGAGAAAAAAATATAACGGGCTAGACTTTGTACGCTCTTGTGGATATATTCTCAGTGAAATGAAATGGGACGGGGAAAAGATTTAATTATTCATTTCCGCGCAGCCCTCTTTGGTATAGCAATTAACACGTAACACTGCATTGAAAAAAAAAAAGGTTTTCTCTCTCCTTCCTCCGTTTTACCACAATTTGCCATTGGGCCAGTAACACAGGCTATTTTGTAGCAGTGCTGGTAGAATGCGTTGTTTCAATGCACCAGAAATAACCACCTCTGGTAGTCCTTCATATATTGAAAACATCAATGTAATTTCAAACTATTTTTTCCTTTATACCACCAACAGGAGCGAAAACTGTTATACTTTTTTTAAATTATGACATTTTTATTTTAGTATAAATTCTAAGTTTTCGGTAATCTCTTTTGGAAATTTCTTAGACTTGAATGTGGTGAGATGTAAGATAAACAGAAAACTCCTTCTCAAATTGAATACCTGATTGAATATTAAAAAGGCGAGGCCTGGTGTAACCAAAGAAAATCATGATGTTCAATTGACATTACTCTTACGGTCTATTTCTCCTCTGTATCAAGGTCAATTAGATAGAAACAGACAACAAGAGACGATAGGCTAGCAGAGAAGTACAGAATGAAAAAGAATAGAAGGAGGCGCTTGTGAAAAAAATATAGAGAGGGAGAGACAGAGAGGGTGTGAGAGAAATAGAAAAAAAATAGAGTGAGAGAAAAATGAGCAGATCAATTCCTAAATAGCCCGATGTATCTATAGATAGATGGGTAAACATATAGAATGAATAAATAAATATCATTTTATTTAAAAAATCTCGCAAAGTTAGGTCGCGAAAGATCTCTCTTACAATTAATGAGAAAGAGTGAGACAGCGAGATAGAAAAGATAGTTCGATCGAGATATAACAGGTAGAGTGAGAATGAAAGAGAGAGAGAGAGAGAGAGAGAGAGAGAGAGAGAGAGAGAGAGAGAGAGAAAGAGAGAGAGAGAGCGAGAGAGAGAGAGATTAATAGTAATAAGTAATAAATTAAAATATTGCTGGAATTTTCATTTAGTCAGCCTGAATGTATGTCAATGAGAGAGTAATGGTGGATGAAGAAGAAAGTGACCGAGACATAAAAAGGAAATTCTTATGTGAGTAAAGATTTAGCAATATACAAATAATATCTATTATTAAATACATATAATGTTATTAAATGGTAAATTAATTTGAAAGTGTAGATGGAAAGTGTGGACGCATGGTGATATTTTCAGTTAATTTGGTTTAAAATAAATTCGAGTTGTGTTTGAACAAATGTTATTTTAATAACTCTGAAAAACATGATAAAGAGTTAAAATTCCCAAATTAGATAACCTAACATCATATCATTAATATTTGAATTCTTATAATGTCCAATATTATAACTTATATTGGTCGTTTTAATTAAAATAAGAATAAATCACTTTGTTATCTTATCATGTGAAAATACATTTAACGGCAAGAACATTTCTTCACTTTCGCCTGTAGGAACATCGATAGATAGAAGCCCTCGCCTTTCGAAAATATTTGTTCCATCGGGTTCTCCGTTGGTGGGGGTTACAATACGACGTCTGGCATCTCGTAAATATCGTGGCCGCTGTGTCGCCGAAATCTGGGACTGCACGACCCCAAAACAGCTGCGAGGTCAACTCTTCCTTTAATTGGTTAGCATCTTTGTCGAAACAGAAGGAACACAAGAAGGAAGAAAAAGCCTCTTTCGAACAATACGTGATGTGTATATCAAAAGAGTGAAGATAGAATCTTGATCCGCTCGCATTGATGCAAAAAACTTTCTTTAAAATCTTTGGCTAAAAACATGGCAGTTAGGTGCTCCAATAAGATGCACACTTGGCAGTTTTTGAATTTTTATGCTATCCGACTTTGATGTTCGATCTCTTTCTGTAATGTTAAACGTTTATTTTCAACGTTCTGTTTCAAGTTATTCAGTTTTCTCCAAAGTTTTAATATACCGATAAAGAAAACTGTTAACTGTCAGTGTTAGTGATTGTCAGGGTTGCATACCTTCCCTGTAAAATGTCCTGTTCTAAAGCTGTAAACTTTGTCTAAGTGACCTGATTAAAAAACACTTATCTGTCACTACTGGTAAAGATTCTTTTTCCAAATAGGTGAAATTAGTCAAAAGCATGGCTGAATCACGTAAAGGTGATCGACGAGGTACACAATATATTTGGTGGGATCAGGGATGTCGTCCAAATGACATTGGTCCAGATCCCAGACCCCTCGAAATATATCATGGCTGGGTATTCCAATCGCCAAAAGTATATTAAAGGTGATTTTAGAAGTTTCCCTCCCATTAAATTCATGCTGTTTAAGTAAAACATTGAAATCGAACTAAAAGGAAAAATTTTAAGTCGTTTTCGTTGGAATTTTTGACTTTTCATTTGTCAACTGCTGCATCAATTTGTATTATGATTCAGTCAAAAAACTAACATGTATGTATTTTTAACTGTTTACAACAATATTTTTACAATAGTTTAATTAATAAAATCATTAAATGAAATACGTTTAAAAAAGAGGAAACTTCCAGAATAGTCATACTTAAACATTATTTTTTCTTGTTAAAACATTTGTCCAACAAATTAATTATTGTTTAACATCAAGGATTAAACAAAACACATACATTACTAACGGTTTAATTTTATACAAATTTACGGAATTTCCTCAAAAATGAACACTACATATCCTAAAAAATATAAAGGAACAGGTTATTTATTCCATTTCCAAGACATAAGTTGGAAATTATCGACGATGTCATAATTGCCGTTTTCTTCCGATTCGTCCCAATCTGCCCAAGGATTGTCAAGTCAGAAACTGGTTTGAACGAAAGTGAACATGGCACGCAATTGCGCAGGATGGTCAGCCTATTTGCAACAGGTGCAGGACCCTTTTGGCCTTATCACTTTCATCTACCCGCCGTCCAAGACACGTGGAAACACGTGGTTTTAGTTAATCATGTTAACAACCTATTGTCTCGTTTACTGATAAAGTCGTTAAAACGTTATTGGAATTATTTACAAAATCGATATTTAGAATTAACGTTAGAAAATGTGGGGTACAAAAAATGAGTCGTTGAGTGAAATGTAGAAATATGGTAATAATAAATGAACAGAAAGAATAAGCTAGATAGGTAAGTGAGTGAGAGAGAATTGGATTGAATTGGACATTTTATTTATAAAAGCTCGCAAAATTAGGTCTCATGGTACATCTTATATTTAACAAGCATCCGTACATACAAATAAAATTTCAATATTTCCAAATAAAAAATAGATATAGTACAAATATAGTTACAAGTGATGAAGTGTTTGTCTTCTGTGTAATTGTGCCATTCTTGCGTGTCGTGTTGAGAGACAAACGCTTTGGCCCTGAAGATGATCTCAATAACGATCGAAACGTTGGCAAGGTAAAGAAAATGTTTTTCTGAAACCTACATCACACCAGACCGCATCTCACGATTTCTGAATAATTATCGATTAACGGTCACTAATCACCACCCAAATACACAAAAAAGTTATGCAAATTAATTATCCCTTACAAACTATATACTTGTTTACTGTGGATTAACACATTCAAAATGAAAAGTTATCTTTAAGTAATAACAAACGTTTAAATCTTTACAGTTTAATCATTACAGTTTAATATTTTTACACATATTTTGATATAAAATAATTTTATAGTTTTTTTCTAAACGTAGTTATTTTGTTACACTGCTGAATTTCTACTGGTAATTTTGAAAACACTCTTACACTTTTAATTGCAAATGAATTATTAAATTTTGTGGTTCTACCGGCACCCTGAGGGCTTATATGACGAACCTCGTTATAAAAAAATGTAAATGCAATAAAATGCGCAAACATACTAAAACTCAGAAAATTGGGCGAACAGAAGATAAAATCACACTTTAGATTATTTAATTTATAAAACCCCGTTATAAATTTTGAGCAAAAGGCCCCCATGACTGATTGTATCTAAAAATTTTGAATAACCGCACTGTCTTAAGGAAAACATTCGCTAGTTTTATGATAAAAAAAGTAATTTTCTTAACGAAAAGGATACTAAACGACTGTAGAAAAAAGCGAAATTTGAGAAAAAATATAAAAGGGATATGAGAACTGTGAACAGTCGTAAAAAAGCCAAAATACTCAGAAAATTTCACGAGGCAAACATTGAAACTTAAACTTTGTACAACAATTTGTGATTATGAAAAAAAAAAAAAACTGTTAACCAAAAACGTAGTTATTTTGTTACACTGCTGAATTTCTACTGGTAATTTTGAAAACACTCTTACACTTTTAATTGCAAATGAATTATTAAATATTGTGGTTCTATGTTTTATAATTTGTAATTGCTTAGTTTTATATCTACTGTTTACCTATATTTTAATTTTTTTATATATGTCTGTAGGTTTTCGTTTTTAACACATTTAAGATGATACATTGTAAATTATAATCAACTAAATTATTAATTGTTAAAAACTAGAGTTGAGAATATTTATCATAAATTCTATTATCATATTTTAAGTTAAGTATATATCTTACACACATATTTACACCAATTTTAGCTTATTGATTTGCATATATTGTAAATCGCACATTGCAGATATTCCATATTTAATATACGTGAATACTAGAGTTTGTACTAAACGCTTTTTGATAGTAACATTCGCAAAACCAAATAATGTTTTTAACCTGTAAATTGTAGAGTACATTTTACATTAGAGAGGAGAGAGAGAGAGAGAGAGAGAGAGAGAGAGAGAGAGAGAGAGAGAGTGAGAGAGAGCGAGAGAAGGTGAGTAAGAGTGGGTGAGTGAGAGAGATGCAGAGAGGTAAGAAGAGTGAGTGAGTGAGAGATGGAGACATGGGAGGGAGAGGGAAAGTAAGAGAGATATCTAAGTATTTAAAAAGAGAGCTAAAACGAGAATGACATTTTCAAGAAAAGATAGTGTGCGAGGAGGGAGAAAGTGAGACAGCGAGAGAAAATAAAAATGAGGCAGAAAATCAGAGATTATTGGAAGATGGTTGAAGAAAATGAGAAAGAAACTAATAAAGAGAGTATCCAAAGGAAGGGTTAGTGTCCGTGGGGCAGACGATAATACATTGGAAAAATTTGGAACTAAGACAGAGTAACAGAGAAATAAGAGAAGAGTTAAGGTAGCGGAGGAAGATTTTACTTTTTATTACAAATGGATTTCGGTAAGATTTTGATCTATGCCTTGGTATAATAATATTACTAGTAGAAGGTCTTATATTTTTATTATGAAAACTAATAGAGCCCAACTTTTTGAATAACTTAAATTTTTTTAAATATTTAGAACTTTAAATTTGTCATATAAACTGTAATAATACTTAAGATTAGAGAGAAAAAGAGATAGAGTGGAAAAGAGATAGCGAGATAGTAAAGTGAGAGGGAGAGGGCGAGAGAGAAAGAGAGAGAGACTGATTATACTTTTCTGCGAGTTCCTGTAATTTTTTCTTTTACCCCATACATTTCTATACTTATGCTTACTGAAAGAAAGCCAGCTTTTAAAAAGAAAAATTCAGTACTTCAATTATCTTCGAACGTCTATATAACGATAGAGCACGTAAAACGAACTTTTGCTCTTCACAAAACATCGAGTTGGCCTCATCAATTATTCCTTCCTACCGCACCCCTTGAGTACATTAACTCAGAGTTAAACTGCCACCAACTTGAACAGTAAAGTTTGACCGAGTGTTCTGCCAGTCGATCAACTATTGCAGGCTGTTCATGCTCGAACATGCGTGGGTCCGCTTATATTCGCTGGTTGTTGTCTTCTATTCAATTAGCATATGTCTTTAATATTCACGATTTAAATTGTATTTTTTTTTTTTTTGTTCGTTATTAATATATATATTACATGCGTTATTTTTCCTGTTAGACGTTATTTTATTCATGAGTGTCTCATTTTCAATTTTTTGTTTTAACAAGATCACTTCATTTTTGACTCCCCTATTGTTTATTTTTATCGCCAAATTGTTTTATTACGTTATTTGAATAGTGTTATTCTTTCGCACGTTGTTTTTACTTATTTTTATGGCTTTATGTACTGGCGTATTAGCCAGTGTACGATTCCGTTGATTGTTCCATCATATATAAAAGGGGAAGGGTAGCGTGAACAAACCGGCCAGTGGCGCCGGTGGAATCGAACCCTCGACCTCGGGGTCTACAAGCCGAGAGTCTATCATATATCATATGTATACTCAAATCTAATTATATTATAAAATAACATTTTGGTAAGTGCATTTGTAAATTATAAACCTAGTCAACACGTTAACCTTTAAATAACATAATTGAGATAATATATAATTTATTAAAGGTAAATCCGCGTATCTTTTGTACAGTCTGACAAGATAAGCGGTCTCCTGGAGTTTAAATTGTTTTTCATCTAACTTGCCAAGTTTGAACTTTGTTTAAAACTTACGTAACAAAACAGGGAAGACGAGTATTTCCATTGAAGCATCAAACAAGACAACAGCATGATGTAAATTGTTTTGAGTTACATAAACCTGAACTTACAAGTAATTAAGAATGCAATTTTTTAAATTTTAATTTAAACCTTTTGCCAAAAATTTTATTTTTAACGAATCTAATTGAAAGAAATAATTATCAGCTGATGATACTTTTCTTATGGTGTACCGTACTAAAAATTATATATATTATAGGGTCATCATAAAGTCCTAAAACACATAAAAATAAACGAGAGGGCAACAATAATGTCTGACAAAATGAAATTAAAAGAAAATTTTGATAGACCCTTCCAAACAGAAATAACAACAATATATTTTTGAAATAATAAAAACACAGTAGCAGTATTATGGTATGTAGATAGATCTACACGGACAGAACAAGTAAGAGAAGTAATCAAAGTCCCAAATTTTGGCCTGGTGAAACGTCTATGCCCCTTTTCCGCGTTCCAAGCTGAGAACCATGTGACAGAACTCGGTGCACAAGCCATACATCAAAAGAAGATTAAAAGGTGCACAGAATTACATATTCTCAGACAGCAAACAGCGCTGAATCTTCAAAACCCTTCACTTTCAGCTCTTGGGAAAATGTATCAGTTAACTCTGATGATGCTGCCAAGAGATGATTGAAGGCAATGAACAAGCTGACAAACCAGGAGCAGTTGGCATGATAAACGTGGAACTGGATAAATGGGTGTAGAAAGAATTGATTTCACTTCTGATCTTGAGATCTCTAGATAATGATCTCTCTCTCTCTCTATCTCTTTCTATCTATCTATCTCTTTCTTATAAAGTACAAAAATTATACGATTTCTTCTTGATTTTTTAGCACTTTTGAATCGGCGAATAGGCATTCCTTGTTTTTTAATGATTAAACTTTGGTCTCTCAACTAAATTTGTTTCTATTATAAGGCCTCTTCTGACATACTACTGATGATGCATTGATGGAGTTGAGTGTAGATGGAGTTTGCAAAACAAGGGTCACTTTTAAGCCCTTTACTATTTTTCCAACTCCTTAACGATCTCGAAGTATCAATCGATTGTGGTGTAATACTGGTGTACACTGATGTTGTAGTGCCCATAGCTTGGAATCTACAAGCATAACAATTTATGATTAATGGTATTTCTCGTTATATAAGTGAAACCTTTGTATCAATCTAGATAAACAAAAAATACTACTGTTTTACAAATTGCCGTAAGATGGATAAAAAGGAAAAATGGTACTTGGTAAGAGGGGATAGATGTAATAAATGAATACTCATATTTAGACATTATCCGCAACCTATTTTGCCATATCTTGCCATATACATTTCAAAATAAAAATCAATAAAGACAACCAAGGAAAAAAGCACTATGTGGTCAACTTTGCGGCAAAAAAGGTATTTATTACTCCTCCAAAGTTAACCTTTTTAAAATAATATACCAGACGTTGGTATGCTATGGTGCTCAGGTGGGGTATATATGTAAGCATATAAAAAGTAAAAAAATAATGGTAAAAATATGTAAACAAATAAATTTTAAAAAATGAATATGTATACATATTAATAATATAATATAATGTTTTAAGTAATATCTTTTCTTTGCTTTTTAAAATGAATTAAAATTTGAACTACATATTTGTTAAACTAATTATAGATTACAAAATTGGAAAATTATTTCAAATGTAATTGAAGGTATACTTGTTTGGTGATGCACTTATGATATTATTTTTTATTATGATTTTATGTTATTTTCTCTTTTTATTACTATCCAGATTCCCCATGTAAATTACAATGTATAAAATTGTCTTTAAAAAAAATGTGACTATTATTGACAACTATTTTTATGTCAAACTTTTAAATTTACAAACAATAATTTTGAAAGTACACACGCTAAAAATAATAAATTGTTGATATTTCTACTACTACTACTACACTCTCTTTCTTGGTGTATATTTTTGTATCACCCTCACTCTCTCACTCTCTATAACGCTCTCTCTTTCCCTCTCACTATCTCTTACTTTTCTCTTTTTCTAAATCTTTTCCTTTTTCTAAATTTTTCTCTGATAGCCTATTTGCAAGTCTCACAGACACACAAAAACGAACTCACTCATTGTTGTGCCAAATTCTTATTGTCTTTTCACAACTATCCATTTTTAATATGTTTCGAAAGAAGAATAAATGTTTTAAGGATAATTAATCTTCAGTAAATGTTATCTCAAGACAATGTAAAACTTGGTTTAAAAGTTTGCATTTTTTAGGTATTGACAGCTCAGTTTGTTTTCCCAGGCATTATCTACAAATTTTTATATGTTTATCTATCTCTCGCTCTCTCCCTCTTTCAACTTTCCTCAGTCTCACGTTCTTTTTCGCACTGCTCTGTCTACTTAGGGCTATTTACAACCATAATTCACAACCATTACATTCAATGAAAGAAAAACGAATATAAGAAGAAAACCCCACCAGCAGTCAAATTATAATTGTTGTACTTCGAATGTAGTTCAAAATTGCGCAACATGACTTGTATATTTGACTGGCTTAGTATGTTTTCACCTGCCATTGTTCAACAATCATTACTGTCATCAAACGTTCTTATTGATATGTAGGAATAAACTTTCTAAATTGTATACTTCACATGTACCAGAAATCATAATCATGCAAAAACCTTAGTTAGAACTAACTAGAATTTGAACCTTATTTTGTTTTTTACTTGAATATTTATATTTGAAAGGATATATTTAAAAATTTTGAGCTTATATGTCATATCATCAAGATTAAGCTTATTGCTTGGTTGATGTTTTTTGTAAATGTCATGGGGGTTCTAGAAGAGAAAGTGACAATAAGGTTTCTATTTTTTCAGTTTTCTTATCTATTTCTATTATTATTATTATTAATTGATATAATTTCCCGCTTTAAATGGGATTTTTCTTTTTTTCTTTTGGTGAGGAATTATTTTTTTCTGGAAAAATGTGTTCAGTAGTTCTTTGCCATTTTCCAAAACAAACCCTGTGAGAACGAATAGAAACGAGTGGGGGCAGCGTCCCAGATCCCAGCTATATAGGTACCCGAACAGGGGGGAATGGGTCACAAGTCGAAATGGAGAGGAGGTTAGCGTTAGTCCTTGGACTCTTGGTGGTCTCGGCATCTTCGGAGGACCCAAACGCAGCGGCAGACGGGATTTACTCCGAATGCGTTCTGTCCCTCAACTACCCCTGCCTCCAGAGGAAGGCGCTCGTCTTCATCGACCGGCTCGGCCGCTCGGAAAAGTTCCCCTTGGTCGGTGACGGTATCATATCCCTGGTCAGGACTTCGCCACCGGCCGAGGAAATCAAGGAGGAATCGCTGAGGAGCCTTGACGGAGACACACTGGGAGATATGGTCGACACGTCGGTCGTCGACTTTTTCCAAACTCACGTTTTCAGGCTTGATTTACCCGATTGGCTCAAAACGCCGGGTTCGAGGTCGGACAACGCACTTGACTTCTACGTTGGCGATAATGAAGTTGAAGAAGGTATTTTATATTTATCTACATTTAAATTTGAGTCCTTTTGGCCATTTCCTTTTTAAAATTTTATATCTGTCGATCAAACATGAAAAATAGTTTAATTTAATATATAAAAACAAACACAACTTAAATCACGAAGTCATTTTGATCTTAAAGTTCAGTATCTTTAAGCGCTTTAACTCTTTAAAAAAAATTTATGCTTTTTCAAATTTATTTCAGAAATAAACTTTAGAACAAAACAATAAATTATTGCTCAAGCTTCTCGCATATTTAAATATGGGCTGGTTTTCAAATCCAAAAAGTCCTTTTAAGTGTTTCAAAGTTTCTACAGTTTTTTACAATAAAAACTACTTAGTCCATTTTTACCAAGTAATACTGAAAGACAGGGAAAAAAAGATTTCACTAAAATATCCAAATGGTGGAACGCGTCTGACCTAAATATACAGCGAAAATAAGCGGACCAGGACGATCAAGGACCCTTTTTTTAAAGAACGAAAAACCTTTTATTCTTATTCTATGGGCCATTATATCGAAGTTTATTAAAGGATAATGAAAAAACATGCATAATATAATCGTGTTAAAAAAAGAACTGGCCACAGCCAACAATTGAAAATTATAATAACTATTAAATTTGCAAAGAAAACCTGTATGACACATCCCTTCTTTGATTTAGATATTTGTTGATGTGTTCACCGAAAACGGTAGAAGGATTAAGTAAGTGAAACTCAGCGGACCAGTATCTTTAAGGCTTTTTTATTTATACAAAAAATTCATTCTTTAATGACACAAATAAATATAAATTTACGTGATGTTCTAGGCAGTACTTCGCATTTTACAAACAAAAAAATCAGACTTGAAAATTGCAATAATTATTAAGTGTATTTCCAAAAAGTATGATGTCTGGAGATTTTTTTTTTTTGGCAGAATACCAAACTGGTCCGTTTATTCTCGCTGTTTCAAACGCTATCACTCGCTCAATATGAATGTGTTGCGAGACTCTTCTGACCACAGTGATCAAAGTCTTCTTTTAAAAAAAAATTCTTTTTATGGAAGTTACAAGAAACATACATAAATATAAATTTACGTCACTTTTTAGACCCTATTTTGCGTTTTCAAACGAAAAAGGTAGGCTTAAAAATAGCAATAACTATTTAATGTCTTTTTTAAAACGTGGTGTACGGGGATGTGTTTTGACACGAAGCGGTCCGTATATTCTCGCTATTTCACACGCAAACAAACGCTGAAGATGAATAAGTGCTGCGAGATTCTACAGACCAGGATGATCAGGGCTGAAAGATGTAAACGTCACTACATATCAATAATAATCTGTTTGGCATACCCTGACAGGCACATCTAGTTTTCTATGTATTTTGTTCATCTTCTTTAGGGACAAGCACAAGTACAAAAAATAATAATAAAATTATAAAAATTCATGTTCATGTTGCAGACAGTTTGTTTTTCCTATTTTTTCAACTTTCAACTTTCAAAAAAAAAAACGCGCTAAAATATTTCTTTGAACCATATCATCTCAACGCGTTAATGTAATCATCTGTAAAATCGGACGGCGACAATTGGATGGAAATGATATTGCTCCCTGAAGTTTGTTAGGAATGAATAAATGCATGCAGACAATGAAACAGTAGTCAACAGATGTCACAATTGTGAGGAGGCGTTCACATTTCTACCATCATAACCAAAAGCTCTAATTTAACGGAAGAGTAATGACGTTTTGTGACCTCCGTTGATTAAACGCTATTTAATAATGCATAATGTGATATGATTTGAATAAGGACTTGATTTGAATGATTTCAATGGCCAATAGTCTAAGTAAAAAAAAATATTTTTGACAAGTCTCATATAAACAAATATTTACACATTCTAAACACAATAACCCACTCAAAATTAATTAAATAATGAATAAAAATATAAATAAAAGGAGATAGCAGTAAATCAATTACATGAAAGAACATCAAATGTTAAACACTCACGATAATAAAACACGCTAACTATAAAATATCATTGATATTAGTAAAACACACAGCTTACAGAAAAGGCAATAAAAGGGGGGGGGGTCTGTGGCAGCAACGGTTTAGGCGTTGACACGGCGTTCATCACTGTAAGGTGAAGGTCCCGGGTTCGAATCCAGCGGCCCCGACATACTTACAAATAGGCTTTTTTTCAAAAACACCGGCACCCTGAGGGCTTATATGACGAACCTCGTTATAAAAAAATGTAAATACAATAAAATGCGCAAACATACTAAAACTCAGAAAATTGGGCGAACAGAAGGTAAAATCACACTTTAGATTACTTAATTTATAAAACCCCGTTATAAATTTTGAGCAAAAGGCCCCCATGACTGATTGTATCTAAAAATTTTGAATAACCGCACTGTCTTAAGGAAAACATTCGCTAGTTTTATGATAAAAAAAGTAATTTTCTTAAAGAAAAGGATACTAAACGACTGTAGAAAAAAGCGAAATTTGAGAAAAAATATAAAAGGGATATGAGAACTGCGAACAGTCGTAACAAAGCCAAAATACTCAGAAAAGTTCACGAGACAAACATTGAAACTTAAACTTGGTACAACAATTTTTGATTATGAAAAAAAAACTGTTAACCAAAAACTTCTGATTATTAAATTTTTGTATCCTACTATTAAATACTTAAACCATTAAAACTAGTTGACTAAATTAAATTTGTTTCATTGTGAAGACATTACTACTACTAATTACTCTCAAGGGCTTAGATGACCTTAAATTCTCTTACACTTACGCCATCTTTATTGAGGGTTAATAATTGGTTGTCTTTTATAGGAAGGAAGAAGGGCGGCGGCGGAGGCGGTGGTGGTAAAAAGGGAATGAAGAAGATGATGATGTCCATGTGCATGATGATGGCGGGCAAGTTCATGATGCTCGCCCCGTTGCTTCTCGGCCTCACGAAACTTGCGGCCATCAAGGCTCTCGTCATGGCGTTCGTGTCGCTCACCATTTCGAAGATCATCATCCTCAAGAAGCTCAAGAGCCAGAAGGGCGGTGGCGGTTGGTCCTCGGGTGGCGGCGGAGGCGGTTGGTCTTCAGGAGGAGGTGGAGGTGGTTGGTCTTCAGGTGGCGGAGGCGGAGGCGGATGGGACAGGAGTTTCTCGTCTCACGAACTCGCTTACAAATCCCACCTTCAGGATAACTCTGCGTGACAAGTCACAGTCAAATAATATCGTTCAACGGTATTCAGAGTACAAAAGTTTTATTTTTGTTTTGTGATATATATATGTAATTACAATTTATTTATTACTTTAATTTATTGTTTCATAAAAAATATATTTTTAATCGAATTTTTAAGTTTTACAGCTTTTATTTTTTATTATCCTTCTCTTTTTCTAAATGGATGAACTCGATAGTATTGTAGGGTTTTTTTAAAATTCTTAAGCAAATTTAGAAATTAGTAAATTTAGTAGAAAATGATGGGTAGATAGAGAGATATGTAGAGTGAGAGTGAATGGGAGAATGAGAGAGAAAGGGTGAGAGTGAGCTTGTGAAAGGCAATGTGAGAGATGGGGAGAAAAAGTGACCAAGCAAAAAATGGGAAGAAAAATTATTTAGACGTGAAAGATGTACAAACATGAGAGCTTGCGAGAAAAATAGATGGACTGATGTGTAGATAGATATATAGATAAATGGATTGGTATATATATATATATATATATATATATATATATAGAGACAGAGAGAGAGAGATAGAGAGAGAGAAAGAGAGTGAGAGAGAGAGAACGAAGAAAAAGAGAGAAAGAGATGTAGAGTAAGAAATTGATAAATAAAGAACAAGTTAAAGAGCGAACGAGAGAAAGTGGTGAAGAAATATATATAGACAAAATTAAAGTAAAAGAGTATGAGAGAGAGGGACAGAGAGTGAGAGAGATGAATTAAAAACAAACTATATACATATACATTAGGTGAAATCCTGCAACTTGAAAATTATTATATTGTATAAAATATATTTAAAAATATCCTGACATTATAAGAGAACTTTATATACAATTTAAGAAAAGTATACATTTTAACAGTGGTAAGTTTTTCTTAGAGGCACGAATGTAAGTTTTTCATTTTCAAACTAATTTATAAAGAAACATTAGGTTATCTAAAAAGCCACAACTTCCGATCCCTGGTCAAGGATGATCGAGCCTTTTTCAAACCTTGACGTCAGGGGAATTATAAAGAAGTCTGTGGAAAACGAAAAGCGGTTAAATTGGGCATATTAGACAAATTAGCGGGTCCTGGAGTCTCCAATAGGCCGAAGGAAATTCACATTTAAACTAATTGTACCGATCTGGGTCAGAGGACAACAAAAGCACTGCAGGAACTCCCAATTAGGAAAAGCGAGACATTCTGAGAGACCGATCAAAGGTCTGTCTAAATTTAAAACTTTCTCTCGGTAGTGACAATCTTCAAAGTAGCGACAGCCCTCGCCCACCGAAGAAACTCGCTCTTATGATCTGCATGAATGAACGTAATGATGAGGAAGAGGAAGGAACCATTGCTGATGTGTTCAAACGTTGGACAATTGAATGGCGCGGATAAACAAAACCCTACACGTTTTATTATTATTGTTAATTAATAAATATCGTAAACCTTACCAGGTGTAAAACTAACGACTATAAACACATACGACTAGATGCACTAAAAGCCTAAAGATCAGGCATGTTAGGGCTTTCAACACTAAGTAAATATAAAATCCAACAAAAGGAAGGTACGAAAAGTAAAGCAAGAACATTCATGAGCTCTTGTAGACTAGTAAAAATCATGGGAACGTCATCAGTGTTAACTCAGTTTGCCATGAAAATGCCTAGTCTTTTCACGGATGAGGCCTATGCGAAATGGTGACGAGTGACTTAACTAATATGAGTGCTGAGGCGGCTGCCAGGATGTATGCTGAGCGTTACCATACACACCATAAACCACATCACTCCGTATTTTCCAACCGCCATCGGAATTTGCGGGAATTTTTTTCACGAGTTAATTTGGGACTTAGTACGAAGTGCTGAATGATTAGAAGCGGTTGATGCTTCATTTCATTGAAGATCACAACTGACTTTTAATTCATAGGCTTAACAGACATATAAACCACCTCGTCCTTTTTTCAAGCGATTCACTATCAAGTCACAACTTAGAAAATTGGCCAAAAATCGTGGCTCCAATGCCCTCATTTGGTCCCCCTTGGTCCATTTTACGTAAAATTTAATTTAGTACAACGTTTAATTCGAAGTGGTGACACTGAAAACACATTAGAAGAAAGTGGCTATTGAATTAAAAAAAAAATCATATCTCGGCAATGGATTAAGATAAAAATGTACGGTTTGTTTCAGTCTACTCAAAATTTAATGCTCGAATAAGTTACTTTCGATACTTATTTTGATAAATGGAGCCATTTGGGATTAATTCTTGAAAAGTTTTTTTTTCTCATATAAGATACCATTTGAGGACCTACGTTTGTTTATAGGAACTTTTTTCTGCATAAAATGCCCTATAAATCCTCAAAATATCTTTGTATCGTTTTTGCTTCTGTGTTTAAACTGTTCTTAAATTTTATATAATGTTCTCATAAAATGTTGGTGTATTTTTTAAATATATTGAATACAATATTAGAAATATGTAGGGTTCCAATCTTCGTAGAGGTCATTAGACAGGTGAAAAAAACACTAAATGGTGGGTTCACTGAGCTTTCGGCACCTTATAGTGCCTTCATCAGGGCTTTCCCAAGGATGAAGAAAACGGTTAACATGAAAACTATTGTACAAGCGTTTTGGGTTTAAGGTTATGGAGCACATGGCCGGCATAATTCATTTTTGACGGTGAAAACGCATCTCGCTAAAGATCCATATGCCTTTTTTGTTTTTGTTCTGACTAGCAATTTCTTTCAGGTACTTTTGTGATCACAGAGAATATTTACAAAAATTGCTTTTTATATATTTAAAACTAAAATTATAGCTATTTACAGAAACTATGTACAAAGGATTAAAATTAAGGAGAGAGAGAGCGCGACCACCCCGTCGCCTCAGGTTGGACTAGACAGCATTCTCATATTCTCTAGTCAAAAAAAAAAAAAAAAAAAAAAAAAAAAAAAGTTTGATCTTTAGTCATATGGATTTTTAGTGAGATGTCTGTTTTCACCGTCAAAAATGTATTGTGCTGGCCATTTGCTCCATAACCTTAAACCCGAAACGCTTGTAAAATAGCTTTCCATGTTAATCGTTTTCTTCCTATTTGGGAAAGCACTGATGATGGCGCTATAAGGTGTCGAAAGCTCGGTAAACCCAGCATTTAGTCTTTTTTTTCACCTGTCTAATGACCTCTACGAAGATTGGAACTCAACATAGATTTCTCCTAATGTATATGTATATACATTTTTTTAATTAATTTTTATCTCTCTCATTCTTTCTCTGTCCTTCTCTCTCACACTCTTTTTTCTAGTTTTGTCTCTCTCTCTCTCTCTCTCTATATATATATATATATATATATATATATATTTCTTTACCAACTTCTCTCTTTCTCTCTTTAACGTTTTTCAATTTTCATTTTTTTTCAAGTTTTCCGTTTTTGAGGTTTTTTCTCATTTAGAACCTATGTTTATAAGAACGTTTTTGCTCAGCATGAAATTTCCTATAAATCCTGAAAGTATCTTAGTTTTCGCCCCACCTGTGTACAGAAACACGTCTACATTGGACTTATTTGCTTTTGATTAAACATGAAGTCTTTTCAGAGGATTTTCGGAATAGGTCAAATAGAGAAAACTTCCTTACGGTTTTCGCCGAGCTTTCGACAGTTTTATACTGTCATCTTCAGGGCCTGTTTTATTATGATATAAACAACCAATTAAAACATGAAAAAACAATAATTACAACAAAAATGGAATATCTTACTTTAAACCTTAATAGGGAATTAAACAACATGGTGCTTTGGGCACAGAAGTACATTATGTTTTTTTTGGGGCTCAGCATCTAAACATTAATTTAAATTGAATACATTAATAATTGAAAATTATAGCTAAAATTACAGTAAAAAATAAAAATTAAAAACGTGGTCGAGAAAGGTTACCTCATATAAATCTAAAAAACCAGTAAAATCCTCCTTTCTGTGTTTTTCAGGTACATGTGATCACAGTGCGTTTCTTAAATATATATATATACATATACAATTAACTTTTTTTAAAATTTAAACAACAATACAGTATGATCACTGATCAAATCAATAAAAATCAATAAAAACAAACCTCTACGACAAGGGGAAACAAAGGCTACGGGATACACTCGTTTTTTTCTCTCCTAGTTAACAAAATCCGCCACTAGGGCGACCTTCTTATTTCCGAAATGGATCCCAACCTATCAGTTTGTAGATTACAAGAACATATAAAATTGTCGAAAGCTCGGCGAAAACCGTAAGGAAGTTTTCTCTGTTTGACCTCTTCCGAAGATCCTCTGAAAAGACTTCATGTTTCCAGCAGGTCGATAATCTAGTTCATCGTTACATTTTGATTAAACGTTCATCCAATAATTTAGGGTTAGGTTGAATTAAAACGAGCAAAGGAATCAAAGAAATTTATATTATACAAACTCGATTAAACAAAAAAAGATATGAATCATTTTCAGAGACAAATTACGCACGCTAGATATTTTTAATCATAAAATATAAAAACTATTTTCTTAAAGATATAAATATCCTTATGGAAAATATTTTTAAAACACCACTAAATGATGTTTAAAACATCATTAGCTGTTTTAATTAAGGGAACTATAATTAAATATACATGGAAAGGTCAACGTGCACGACGTACTTCCCATAGGCGATGAGTTCCTCTCCTAACGGCTTTTTATCCGAGCTGATGTGCGGACATGTGAAAAAATATTAATTATCCTCGCAACGATGAATAGCGCTTTTTAAAGCCTAGGTCTCAGGTGAGTCAGTAGGTCACCAGGGTGTTCCCTCAAGGGCGGAAGCGACCTACGAACACAATAACAAAAACATGAATCTTCCTGAAATGGAAATCTGCCATAATTAAGGAATATTTTACCGATATAATATTAACGCAGTCAGATGGTTTATTTCGTTTCGAATAATATTTTTGTTGATTTATTGTCAATTTAATTATACTAAATAATGTCTAAGGCATTTAAGCAATTTACTACCACATGTGATGATGGGTTTTGGTGTGCGAGTCGGTGAACTCATGCTGAGCCGGCATAGTTTCACTTACTGGGATCTGTCTACACTGGCGGTTTTTGAGGTATTCAAACGCGTTTCGTGATTACGCCAAATTCAATTGTATCATCACAAGAAAGTGCGAAAAATATATATTTTTATGTTAAACAGTTCTGCAAAGCGAAGGATTTCTTGTAGGGGAATTTAGCAGCGATAGAAAGATTTTCTCGGTTCATCCTCCTGAAAACTCTGATATCATGCCATCAGACCATTTTTAGATTTAAGGCATTATATTTTAGAATGATGTTATATTGAATATCTATCTATACCTGTAAGTAAAATAATCGGAAAAATGGATAATATTGATAATATTTAGTAGAGTCGTGAGATGCGGTTTGGTGTGATGTAGGTTTAGAAAAACATTTCCTTTATCGCGCCAACGTATCGACCTTTATTGAGATCATCTTCAGGGACTATCATATTTCTAAACCTACATCACACCAGACCGCATCTCACGGTCTCTTAAATCATTCATTAAGGGTCACACTAAATACTATTTCAACTTTGATATATGCTACTACACATATTTTGGGAAATGGATTTTTTAAACATATAAACAATAATTTGAGAACAATAAATGAATATAGCATAATATGACAAATAGTATAGAAAGTTTTATAATCAGTTTATAATCGTAAATTACGATAGGTCATGTTCTTACGTAGGCGTCACATACGTGACGGACTCCAATCTGCCATTAATTTCCGTCTTCAAATAATAACGATTTGCGAACCCAACAAGAATCTTTTGATCGAATTCCCTTCACAACAGCGGAAAGTTTCATCCTTTGTTTGCACCCTTCCTTGTCTCTCGGGACCGAGGAAAAGCCGGACGGATCGTGAAAGGATTATCCGCCACGGGTCGCGAACTCTGCCCCACTAACTCCAAAACCATTTTGCACGGTTGGTATCGCAAAAATAGACGTGCAGTGGATTTATTTTCGCCTGAGATCATCCTTGAAAAATCCGGTTTAAAAATCGTGAGCCTCCCAAGACTCGTAATTACGAAAAGTGTATTCCACCCCGAGGGGCGCGTACTGGAACGTCTTCAATTTCCTCCGAAAATGACGTTTTGCTGAGATTGAAGCAGTTTGCTTCACTTCTTCATTCCCCTCAATCAATGCTTTGGCCAGTTGGAAGTAAAACGTCCTGTGCAAGTTTGTAATTTTTGTATAAATAATTAATATAAATCTTGCCATCCAGGAGGACTTAACGTCGAACTTACCCGATGTGTGTTGCGGACGAGGGTCAGACAATTTTAAATAATTTCGGTTTTCATTCCCAATTAATAAGCAGTGGGCTATGCTGGGATCAACACAAATACCGCGTGTTCGGCAATAACAGCCATACGCCCGTATAGGTATCATGTAAAAACTAATAAATTCAAACAAATAAATAGGTAGTCTAAATACATTTAATAGATCGACTGAAAAATGGATGTTAATTTTAGGGTGAGAGACTTATAATAGCATTTATAGATAAATAGAGGTGACTAGCAGATGGGTAAGCTTACAAGAAAATAATTGGAAGAAAAGAGAAAAAGGAAATGCGGAAGATGATTGGGTAATAGGGTAAGAGAGAAAGAGAGAGAGAGAGAGGGAGAGAGAGAGAAAGAGGGAGAGAGAGGTAGGTAGAGAGAAAGAGTGTGAGAGAGAGAGAGATGAATTAAAAACACTATATACATATACATTAGGTGAAATCCAGCAACTTGAAAATAGATTGAAGATTGAAGATAGATAGATAGATAGATAGATAGATAGATAGAGGAAGAGAGAGAGAGAGAACGAGAGAGACGGAGATAGCAATAGATAGATAAATAGAGAGAAAGGGAGAGCGAGAGAGGGACGGAGATAAAAATAGAGAGAGAGAGAGAGAGAGAGAGACGGAGATAGAAATAGAGAGAGAGACGGAGATAGAAATAGAGAGAGAGAGATGGAGGTAGCAATAGATAGAGAAATAGAGAGAGAGAGAGAGAGATTGAAAGAGAGAGAGAGAGAGAGATTGAAAGAGAAAGAGAGAGAGAGCGAGAGAGAGATACAGATAGATAGAGAGATAGAGAAAGAGATAGATATATAGATAGGTAGAGAGTAGCGAACAAACAACAGAGGCTATGAGATTTAAAAAAAAATAATGTGGTCGCATAAACATTTTTCAACGCAAAGAACACTTCGTTTCAAAGACAAACGAATTATTAACGGTGAGAAATTCTGCTATTTTTCGAAACCGATCCAATGGCTCCTGTTATTTCCTTTACTGTAGTTTTGAAAAGTGCTAATATTCTCCCTACTACTTACTGTGTGAGTGCATGTAATCTAATCTAAAAAAATCTTGATCGGTCCGATCCAATGATAATTCTAAGTCTCATCTCTCATGTTGCATGGGCAGACGTGAGACCAGTATGATCTTTGCATACCTCATGATGGGTACTAAACCTTTTTTTCTATAATGCTTAGTTTTAGTTCATTTTTTTAAACGCCCCCACTCTCAAACTATCTGTATCACTCACATACACACGCATACACTTTTCTTACATCAACCACTTTAAGCTGCGGTCATCTTTGATCTGTCGATTAATTGCCAGATATTGTTTTTGGGGGGGGGGATGTTTTTAGAAATTAAATTAAAACAAACATTATTGATACTTATGAACCATTCAAGCCCTTTGCTAATTGACCCTGGTACTCGTCACAATTTCAGCACTCACTGCTTATCTGGTTTTTGACCGTTGAACAAACAGGTATAAAGAGATACTTGAAAAAATGGACTGACAGTTCAACTTCAGACTCTATCGTCATTGAGGCCTCGAGGAGGGAAAATGAAGAAGTAAGCTATATTAATTTATTCATTCATGCCTCTTTCTTCAAGAAATATTATGCAATTTAAATTCGTAAACAGTCGTTTTAATGGTTTTCGCATCTTACGCAAAAGCACGGTATCGTTTATACATATATAGCTAAACTTTTACGCTCATAATATCAAATTACTATGTTTTTACGGTACAAATTAAAAAAAAAAAATTAATAAAAACAGCGTAAAAAGGCTGTTACATTTTTTACAACTGATTTTTTATAAGTAGAATGCCTTTTACGAACTACTCCTAAATTATGACTAAATTACAATCTTTATTCAAAAAAGTATTTACGACATGCAATTCTATATAAAAATCAAGGACAAGAAAAATTTGTGAGCAATAAAAACACCAACTTCTTCGTCAAGCTTTCGAGGAATGTTTGTTCTACTCTTCTTCAGGACTTTAAATTTTATTTTAGTGATTTACACGATTAACAGATATAAACATTAAGATTAAAACTTATGCCTAATCATATTTAGTTCATGGGTTCGCTTTGTGGTGTAGTTGAAATGTTCCAACTGTCCGTTCTATATTATATTTGTGGCATGTATAACACACACACACACACACACACACACTCTCTCTCTCTCTCTCTCTCTCTCTCTCACTCACTCACTCTCACTCACTCACTCTCTCTCCCTCTCTATTTATTCAGTCTTTGTCATTCTCTTTTTCTTTATTTTTGTGCATCCAATTACTCCCTGTCGTTAATTAATTTATTTTTCTAGTTTTTACTATCTCTTTCTTGTTCTTTCTGTCTATCCCATACACTATCTCTTTTACTCTTTTAGTCTGCCTCTGTTTTATTTCCTTCTGTATGTTTGTTTATATATATAGTATATGTTATGATTTGCTATCTCTCTCATTTGTCTCTCTACCCCATTGATTTCTTCCTTTATTTTTCTACTGCTCCCTTTGTCTCTTTCGTTGGCAGGAAGTAAGGGCATGTGTGTAATATGCTGTACACCCTAATAAAAAGTATGAAGAGCCAATTATCTCGCTCTCTCTCTCTCTCTCGATCACTCTCTCTCTGGCTCTCTCTGTCGCCATCTCCGTCTCTCTCTTTCTCTCTCTCTCTCTCTCTCTCTCACACGCTCTATTTCTATCTCCGTCTCTCTTTTTGTCTCTCTCTATTTTTATCCCCGTCTCTCTCTCGCTTTCTCTCTATTTATCAATCTATTGCTATATCCGTCTCTCTCTCTCTCTCTCTTTCTCTCTATTTATCTATCTATTGCTATCTCCGTCTCTCTCTCTCTCTCTCTCTCTCTCTCTCTCTCTCTCTCTCCCTCTATCTATCTATCTATCTATCAATCTATCTATCGCTATGTCCGTCTCACTCTTTCTCTCTCTCTCTCTCTATCTTTCTATCGACATCTCCGTCTCTCTCTCTCTCTCTCTCTCTCTGATTCTTTATCCCCATCTCCATTTCACTCTCTCTCTTTCTCTCTCACACTCTCTATTTCTATCTCCGTCTCTCTCTCTCTCATTCTTTATCCCCATCTCCATCTCACTCTCTCTCTTTCTCTCTATTTATCTATCTATTGCTTTCTCCGTCTCTCTCTCTCTCTCTGTCTGTCTCACTCTATTTTTATCTCTGTCTCTCTTCTCTCTCTCTCTCTCTCTTTCTCTCTCTCTCTTTCTCTATCTATCTATCCATCTATCTATCGCTATGTCCGTCTCACTCTTTCTCGCTCTCTCTCTCTCTCTCTATCTATCTATCGACTTCTCCATCTCACTCTCTCTCTCTCTCTCTCTCTCTCTCTTTCTGTATATTTATCTGTCTATTGCTTTCTCCGTCTCTCTCTCTTTCTCACTCTATTTTTATCTCTGTCTCTCTCTCTCTCTATCTCCCTCTCTCTCTCTCTTTTTCTCTCTATTTCTCTCTCTATTTCTCTCTCTATTTCTCTCTCTATTACTATCTCCGTCTCTCTCTCTCTCTCTCTATTTCTATCTCCGTCTCTCTCTCTCTCTATTTTTATCTCCGTCTCTCTCTCGCTCTCCCTTTCTCTCTATTTATCTATCTATTGCTATCTCCGTCTCTCTCTCTCTCTCTCTTTCTCTATCTATCTATCTATCTTCAATCTATTTTCAAGTTGCTGGATTTCACCTAATGTATACGTATGTAGAGTGTTTTTAATTCATCTCTCATCGGCATTATTTTAATATAAAATTTCAAAATGATCATTGGCAAGCTAAAAGCCATAAAATATACTTAAGCAAGAATGTTTCAGTAAAACGGACTCGAACATTTTGGGTGATTTCTTAGATGTGTTATTTCACTATCTCACTAGTTCTTCGTTATGGCTGAACCAATCCAGCAAACAGTGGTTGAGAAGGACCAAATGGCAGGTTCATCACCCCGCAACGTTTTAAGTCGGTTTGTTTAAGTGTGTGTGTGTGTGTGTGTACCTTCTTAATAACTTAGTAAACCTTGTTAAAAAGTGTAGTTTTCATTTTAATAGATTTATAATCAGTTTCGTAGGTTTTTTTTACATTTGCGTAACACATTGTTGCAAAACTTTCCTCTTAAAGAGTTTCATCACCGTGCGATTGTTTTTTAGTTGATAAAGTTGAACATTCTGTTTGTAAACATAAACCCGCAAACATAAACAATGAATGCTTTGTTGTATTAGCAAATTATATTGGTAATGTGAAATGTTTTATGTTTATTTCTGTTTTAACTTTAATACTTTAATAATGGTTACCGCGTCCGAATCGTATTTGTCACGCTAGCGGTTCTTAGTTCAAATCACGCCATATCCCTAGGAATTTTAATTGACAATAATTTGAGAAAATTATCATTAAATTATTGTCAGTTACACCCAACGAGGGACCGCGGTAGCCGAGTGGTTAGCATGAGAGACTCTCACGCCGCGGTCGTGGGTTCGATTCCCACCGTCGTCTCTCGCCCTTTTTTCACAATAACCCCCCCAAATTTGAACACACATATACGACTTGTCACATGGCTAATATGCATAGTTCATAACGCCAAAAAAAAAAAAAAAAAAAAAAAAAAAACATAAGCCTTCCAGTATGACACTATACTTTAGTGTTGTACATTTATTTATTCCAATTGATTATGATTTTACATTTTATCCAAAATATCAATAAAACCTAGAAGTATCTTTACACACAAACATTTTACTCAATTGAATATGATTTTGACAATTGTTGGGCTTCGTGCCTTTTCAGGTCAGTGCTATCGATTTGTATTTCTAAATAAGATAATTGTTTTATATATTGTTTGCATTGTTGAAAATCCATTATACTAATATTTAAATCCTATCTTTTGTTATCGTATTTTCATGTACCGTTGATTGTCATTTTCTGAATATATGTTACATACCTTCCAGAAAGGGGAAAATTTTACAAATCTTGTAGAAATATATACAATTGTTACAGAACGCAATATATTATATTTTTTATAACTATGTAATATCAAAGATGAGATGATGGATCGACATGCTGCTAAACTACGTGGTACGATGCTAAAGTACGGTACAATTCTTTTGGTTTTTGCCGTGTTTTCGACGATTACATCGTCATCATCAAGGCCTGTTTATTATGGGAAAACATAGCAGTTAGAAATATTGTACAATTTCGAAACAAATTTAAAAACAATTATATTATCTTACTCTAACTCGAAGAGTGTTAAAGACTCAAGGCCTATGTTAAACACTCGTCGAGTTAGAGCAAGATAATATAATTGTTTTTAATTTTGTTTTACTGATAAATTTAAGTGCTATTTAGATGTCAAAAAGATGATAGGGTAAAAATAACTTTAAAATGTGACATGATTGTCTTTTTAATATATTCTTGTCTCAATATGTTCATAACTTTATAACTTTAATTCTCTAACAGGTTGACAGTAGCAGTGCTCTTGATTTCTTGTTTTTCATCCGCTTTGGGCTCACGATTTCCTTGGAAATTTGGCACTTGCTTGAGGCCCAGGCTTAGCAAGGAGCTTAACACAACAAAGGTATTGCTAGATTGTTATCTATGTAAGTTATTAATGTTTATAAAAATTCATATAAAACAGTTTCATAAAGGTACTTAAAATGCAAATGTACTTAATACTTAAAATGCAAGATACATTTAAAAATCATTAGAGTTATCGGTATTTAAAGGAATTGTGGACACATACAGCCTTCGATTTCTACCATAGCTTACTCTTTCTAGGATCATCGATATGTAGAAGCTTTATTTTGTTTCAGCATTCTTTTATTTTGGATGATTAAAAAATCATTTTTTGTAGGTTGTTAATGATCAGGTGTGTCCCTTGACCGTAATACTCATCATACATCAAATTAAAAGTCAAGTGGTCGATACCTTCTCTTCAATAACTTAATCCGGTATCAAAAAAAAATTGACCATAATACTGATCATACATCAAATTAAAATTAAAGTGGTCGATACCTTCTCTTCAATAACTTAATCCGGTATCAAAAAAAAATTGACCATAATACTGATCATACATCAAATTAAACTTCAAGCGGTCGATGCCTTTTCTTCAATAAGTTTAAGTTAAATCTAAAGAGTTATGTGTTTTGCATACATTTCTGGCTCTTAGTTGTTGGTAGTGATTGTCAGAAACCTTGAAACGTGATTTTTTTAAAAATTATAAGGCATCTTTTTAAAAAATTGCCATGGCGGATAGACCGATGTCAGGGTATAAACAGTACGTGGCAAGACTGGTTTCATTTATACCATAATTTTCTTTGACCAAAGTGCTCTATACGCAGAACCTTTGTGCTGCTGTGTAATTTTGTATTTTGTAAGATTATAAATCATAATTTGTAAGTCGGTAAGTAGCTCAAAATCTTCAACCATTCTAAAGGTCATCTTTATGTTATATTTCGGCAATTTCAGTCTCCTAGCGGTCGGTAGCGATTGGAATGTACAAAACTTAATAGAAATGATGAATGATGGTACCACCAAGAGGTTGTAGAAATACTTCAACCTGATGATGAGCTAAGGGCTCGTAATCCGATCGTGGCAAACCAACTGACTGTGAACTATCTTTTTAAAAAGGATTGCACAAAACTTGTCATTATATGATCGTTGTTCATAGTATTAGACGTTTAAAAAAAATTTCCATTGGCGGGTAAATCGATGTCAGGATTATAAGCTGGCAAGACACCAATTTCTTTCATCTATACCATAGTTTTCTTTCTACAAAATGCTCTTTATGCAAAAACTTGCTGTGGCATTCCTTTATTCTGGAAGACCAAATATTATATTTTGTTAGTGTTAAAGGGCATCGTTATGTAATTTTCGAAAATGTCTGGCTCCTAGCTGCTGGATTGGAATGAACAGAACTTGTAACGATATGATCGTTTTAAGTATAAGGCCTGCCCAGTCCTTAATCCTACAAAAAATACTAGATGCTCCATTTTATGTAGCGAACCTAACTGGACATACAGACTTACATATCCCTTTCGTACAAAACGAAATCCGTTCCCGTTATCGTAAATTTTACAAAACACTCCCAACTAAAGTAGATCAGCACATCAGAAACCTCGCATCCCGATGAATGCCCTTACACCCTCCCCGCCTACTGAAGAGGCAATTGCCGCGAGATCTCCTAAGAAATGTTGGTGATGATAGTGTATGGGATAATGACACAATAGTATAAATTAAACATACAATATTTTGGTATCATTGGAGTAATACCAATGGGGGTATTTTCTCCACTCTTGTTTTTAATTTTGTGTATATTAACTTCCTCATTGTTACTTGTTACATACTTGAAGGTAGTGGTAATGTACCACAAATTAAAAAATATATAAGGCGTCTTTTAAATGAATAAATAATTCAAGGGTAAATTGATGTCATGGTTATAAAGAGTATAAAAAGTCATTAATATTTTAGTTCAGAGTTAATAGGTCAGCAATCTTCAGATCAAAATAATATGACTCTGTGGCTCCAAACAGTTTATTGGAATTTCATTGAAATGCAAGAACCTGTAAGTTCATCTTAAAATGTATGGGCGAGAATTTTGTTTTTTGTAACATTCCTTTTTTGCCGTATTAAAGAATTATATTTTGAAATAGTTTTTAAGCTATTTAAAATTAAGCCAACAGTGACTAAAGAACAATGTAACAAGGAAACACTTTCATGTTGTTCCATTTTTACGAAATGCAAATTGTCAAAGGTTTAGCCTTATTCAATTAATTATTGTTTTTATGTAAGGTATTGGTTGAGATAAAAAAAAGTCATTGTCACGAGCGGGATTCGAACCCCCGACCTTCGGCTAAATACGCCGCTGTTCTACCACTTGAGCTGTCGTGACTTCGATCCTCCCGGACACCAACTCTCCGTCTCAACCTACAACCGTTCCTCTTGAATCCTGATTACACGACATTTGAAAATGGCAAAAAGAGGAAAAATTCGAACGGATTGTGACACTGACTTTTTTATCTCAACCAATACCTTACATAAAAAGAATAATTAATTGAGTAAAGCTAAACCTTAGACCATTTGCTTTTCGTAAAAATTGCCTTGAATTGTCAAGGTCAGTGAAAGGAAAGTCTGGGTTATAAACAGGTCGTGGCAACCACCCACACTCCTTTCATTGCTAGGATGCGATTGTTTTATTGCAGTATTGCTTTATTCTGTACGATTAAATAAATATACTTTGCATTTAAAAATTTCAGTTTTTCAATGGCCATTGGTACGCTTTGAAAACAGTTGGAAACTATCTTTTTGATTCGCACGGCTCTTGTTTTGGCACTGAGGTCAACCTGAGAAACAACGGTCAAATCGATCTGCTTCATTTTCAATTCGAGTCAATGTAGACACAGATTCACTACATTCAAACGTGTAAATAAGCCGGCAGGAACTTACATTAAATTCTCTTTTCAGGTTTTCAAAATATGCCTACCTCAGGGGCACAGCCCGCGCCAAATTCACCAAGTTCATGGGTGCTTTCTTCCCAGCTAAATACGACTTTGTAGCGGGTGAGACTTTTTTAAATTTTAATTATCAGGTCATCATCTTATTTAAATGCGTTTTTAAAGGATTGTATCAGTACGAAGCACCGTTTGCCATCGTTGACACAGATTACGACAACTGGGCTTTTGTCTATTTCTGTAACCAGTATTTAGGCGTCAAATTAGGTAAGAATATTGTTTCATACAATATTAAGAAAATTTGAAAATGTAGAATATAAAGAAAAAAGCCGTTTGGTAAGAAATGTTTTTATGAAAAGTCTAAAGCATTTATAATTTACGAAAGAAAATTTTGAAGAACTTTAAAGAACGAGGAGTTGAGGAGTTAAGGTATAAATTTTCCATCTGCTGGCAACAAACAAGAAAAAAGCGGATGCCTTTTAAAATATAAAATGTCACATATAATTTAACCTTCCGTGTTGAAAACCTTCACAATTCCTTGTAAAAATGAAGGGGTCGTTGCAGTTTAATATCCTTAAAGCTTTTCTTTTTACAGCTCGTACTAACAGGGTGAAAAGGGCCAAAGGGATTTTTATATTTAAGAATATTCAAAGAATTTTATATATAATTTTTTGTGGTTTTGAAATATAAACAATTCATTCGCTGATAATTATTTTTCCATAACTGTTTTGTTTTAAACAAACCTGCACTTATACAACCTTATACTTATATACATACATATATATATATATATATAAATATAAATACAAGCAAATTGATTGATTGTCCTATATTCTTCGTAGTAAAAATATCGGTAATATTTCATGAATTACTGGTAAAATGTATCTTAGAGAAAAAAAATCTCTTCTGTATTCTTCATCATGCAAGGTTGATAGATAAAATTGTTATTTATATTTCATACTTTCTTTTATTAGATTGGTCAATTTGCAAATTAAAATGTAATAAGGCAAACAAAAATGTTAAACCGTTTGAATAATCGAATGATACAGCGATGGCGGTATTAGCATGCGACCTAGAATGTTGGATTGTTATGAATTACAAATCGTTTACATGTTCTGTACCTAAACTTTGCAAGCATTCCGGTTAGGAATTATTTACATGTTTTGAACTGGAATTTTTTTTTTACTGCAGTTTTAAATTTTTTCAAAAAAATCTAATACCTCAGAAAAAGGTTTGTGGAATCTCATGTTTTGTGCAGAAAACAATACTTGGCCTTTGTAATGTTATTCATAAGAGACCACATAAATATGAAATATGGACATTTTTAAAAACTGCTTTTTGATATAGGTTGTTCATGCATTCTTTGAAAGCTTTTCCATCCAAAACTGATAATCCCTAAAATTGGCAAGGAATGCTTGGCAATTTTATTTTTAGATGGTTGCCTTACTTAAATACAGTGTAAATAAATAACAAATCTTAATAGTATTTAATGGACAAACGATTAGTAATTCAATTTTTACTACTTTTTAAACAATGTTTAAATTAATATTTTTCATTTTATTATTAAATCCTGTATTAAATTTATTTTTTCTGCATAGAGTTCTATTTCGTCATCATCATTGGAAATTTATATTGCGTGGCCTAGAGGTCCCTATAGGTCAAAATTTGGGCCTTGTCTCCTGCTTCCATGAATTGTTCTATTTTTAATTCATTTGTATAGAAAATAATGATATTAATGTTGCGGGGGTTGCTTTTTGTGTACAGATGTTCCCATCTTTACTCATGGGCGTTGAGACCCATGAGGATCTTTAACGTCCGGACTTATCCCGAAGGGGACTTCTCAGACGCCTAGTGTTCTCGAAAGAACACAAGAAAGATTTTACAAGCATGGACTTGTCACATCCCTTGGCCAGCGAGGTGGTGCAATACTAGCCAAGTTCAGAAGTGCCCTGAAAAGACACATCCATACATGTGCCTTAAAAAAGGTAATAGGGATAATGCCTCCATCATTGGTTACCCCCAGGCACCAGGGATGATGGTCGGACTTTGCCTGGGCCCACAGGGAAGATGTCCCTATGTGTAGGACTCTTGTGTACAATCATACATTATAAATTTTCTTCTAAAAACGTTTTCCTGAGAATAGCATTGTTGTAGATCGACCGATTCAGTAATGTGATCAGCGCCGTTCAATTCAATAAAACACATTTATTGCTAAATCTGATATTTTTAAATTTAACCAAATTTGATTGTTATTTCAGAAATGGCATGGATGGCTGGCAGGGACAGGACGATGTCATATTTGGACAAGTTGGAAAAAACGGCCGTCCAACTCGGCATGGACCCGTCCACGTTCTCCACCCAGGACAATTCCGACTGTCCAACCGGTGAGCCGAGCTTGTAAGCACAAGTTTGAATCTCCCTCCACCACGGAAAGCTCGAAAAGGTTCGCGCTTCTCTGTGTAGATGGAAGCACGTGGACGGACGAGGTCGGCTTTCAGGATGCACACTTTTTACCAACAATGCCCGGCTTTTCGTTTAATTGAACAACAGCCGGATAGTTGTACCTGAAATATCATTAAAAATTATTTTTAATAAAGATTGTTAAAAAATTATTTTTTTGAATTTACTAAATTAGTTTAAACCTGGTTATTTACTTAGTCGAATCTCAATTTAATAAGCCCGTGAAACAATCCATCCATTAATGATTTCTTTCTAAACTTTATATATACAGACTTTTAAATTTGATGTTCTTCAATAATATTGAAATATTTATTTTTCATATCCCTCTTTCTTTAAAGACAATTTCATGTAAGGTGTATAATATTTCGTAATGTTATTGTAAAATATAAAAAGTGTGATTGTGAAAAGTTCTAAACTTGGTAGATCAATCGCTATGAATCAAAATATGAGTAAAATTATTATTAAACCGTTTGTTTCCAGACGCTCAAACGAGAGGCGGAATGTACTGCAATTAACTAATAACATGCCGTTGACGATGAGTGAGTTTGAATTAGCTCTTAAGCCGTGCCCGAAACTCTAGTTCAGGGTGTGACGGTGTCCCATGTACATGATTCGCCATCACTACCAGGGTGCGAGGTGGGACCTGTATATGGTATACGGGTTCCTAACCTGACTCTTGTATACTGTACATGTCCTTAAGGATGGCAGGGACTCGAGTCTAGCTACGAGCTATAGGCCGATTTTTCTGATAACCTGCTTGAGTACGCTCCTGGAGTCCATGGTGAATGTTCTTCTTTTGAGAGGAAGGGAGTTTACAATCAGTGTCAGGCTGGATGCTTTCCTGCTCGAAAGAGCTGTTCAGGACACTTACCTGAACAGAGATTCCTCTTGCCTGTTCTTTCATTTTGAGAAGGCATATGACACCACCTGAAGATACGCGAGACTACTCAAATAATCGTTCTCAAAGGTGAAATGCCGCATTTTTTATTCTGAGTCAGGTTTTCTTCAGCCCCCCTAATGGACATTTGTGCAAGGAACGGTAGACTCCTGTCATAATCAGAGTCCCGAAATCCCCGGACAAGATGAGAGCGATACGGCTTAATATCGTAAGTCTGGCGTACATCTCTAATTTTAGTTTTCGAAAAACCTAAAACCCTTCCAACATTTTGGTGAGGACTTTTTTTTTTCCTTGTGCAACCACACATCAGCCATGCCGTCAATCCGGGATGTCAAGCGGGGGAAACCGACGAGAAGAGGCCGCCGCGCCCCGGACAGCGACAGACCACGACCACGCAGCGGTATGAGCTGCCATGCTTTTTTTGTAAATTTTTTTTTTAAACCCCCCCGCGCTCGGGGCTAAACATCACCCAGAAAGCACGAGCAGCCCCCCAACCCCGCAGCCAGCCCGCCACCACCCGGATCGCAGCCGCCGCACCCTGTCGCCCCAACACCCCAGTCAACGCAACACAAAAGTCAGAAACAATTACTTGACTCAAAAGTCAATGAGATCAAAATTTTTCCGGAGAGAGAAGTCATTCATACATAGAAGCGACTGGGCGCCTCAAAGCACTGAGGTCCCCGAGACCCCGCCCCCCGGAGCGTTGACTGTTCAAATATCTATTTTACCCCCCCTTGGTGAATTGATATAGAAGCATGTAAACAGCGTCTCTACCTTCTGAAATTAGGGACTCCAAACTGAATGGTTTTGCTACACACTGCAAGGAATAGATCCTCTCCAGGAAAATTTTTCTCCTCTCCTCGTGTTCCGGGCATTCCATAATCAAGTGATTGAGGTCTTCTGGTTTATCACAAGTCGCGCAATTTGGACTGTCTCTCACTCCTATTCTGAATCTATGTGCGCCCCATAACCCGTGATTTGTACGTATTCGCACCATCGTGGAGAAAAAACGCCTCGAACCCGTACACCCTTGAAACCACGGCTTCTTAGGCACCATGGGAAACCTTAGCCTGTACAATTGCCCTCCCTGGGAGCCGTCATGTAGCAGTTGCCAATCGCGTAGCCACACTCTATTTAATGCCCTTTTGGCATCGCACTTGGTCATTTTGTAATCGAAGAAAGAGCCGTTTACTACGGCTTCCTTCGCGAACCTATCCACAATTTCATTTTCTCGGATGCCCGAGTGTCCTTTAATCCAGCACAGGGTGACTGATTTACCGTCACTAACCAAGTCTCTGTATCTCAATAAAATTTCCATTGTAACGTGATCGCATTTGGAATACGTGTTTATATTCTCCAAATGCGAAACCACGCTCCTGGAGTCAGTTAGTATTGCGATTTGGGTTACGTTCTGAAGCTTATACTGGGTGTATTCTAGGGCCTTGAGTACCCCCATCGATTCCGCGGAGAATATCGAAGCCCACCCTGGGAGAGAGTACCCTTCGTTTGTATCGCGTACTGGGTCGTATATGGCGAATCCGACCTTTCCGTCTACTTTCGAGCCATCAGTAAAAAGCAAGTAATAATTGGCCAAATTCGCTCTAAGGTATGCCCGAAACATTTTATTGGCTATCCAGCCTGGTACCCTGAAGTAGTCATCTAGATATAAGCAAGTGGGGGAGACAAATGCTGATGGGATTTGGAATCTGTAAACAGGGTCTATTTTACTTTTGTGGATAGAATATATTTCAGGTACGGTATCTACAAATGCTGAGACAATTGGTGGGGCTTTTTTGTGGAGCCAGTAGTTTGTGGTTAGAACTAACTCGGCCAGTAAAGATATCTTTGGAAGAATTGCGCTATCTGTTCTATGTAAAGTTATTATCCTATTAATGGCGAGTTTCTTAATACGAATCTTTAGGGGAGGCTCGGCCGCCTCGGCGTATATAATAACGTAGTAACGTAGTAAAGTAAATAACGTAGTAAGTATATACGGGGAGAGCTTTGAAGGCAACCCAGTATTCGTCTCAAACATTTATTAATGAAAGTTTGGATCTTATTTATGTGGGTATCTGTTGCTTGCCCGTAAAACACTGCTCCAAAATCTATCATTGATCTGATAGATGATATAAAAAATAGAAGGCCTGTGTATGGATCAGCCCATCATATAATACAACAGCCCAGCTTCCTCTAAAAATCGAAACAGAGGACTCAAAACTGTCGTATGGAGTTTTATCCTAAGTAAAACAACAAATCAATTGATGTGAAACAACCTTCAAAACGTGTTCAATAAAGGCCGAAAAACCGGTAAAAACTGGAAAAAAGAGACCACAGGCAATAACGCTCCGATACAAATGTAATATTTTTTGCTCCAATATCACCAAAAATGTTTTAATTAAAATCAGTTTTCTCTTTTATATTAATAAAAAGAAATTCTCACAAATTACCTTATTTTTGACGAAATTAATGTCAAACGTTTAAAACAAATATGTTTTTAGTATTTTCGTCAATAACCAGTTGATTAAACAAAACAACAGGTTTCCAACATTACCATTACCACATAACAACTATTTCTGCAAACATGGTTTTGCACTTAAACGTTTCTTCAGTCGACCTCAAATTCAATATGTACCACTATTCGACCGTACCTCTCTGGAAACTGAGAACCCGAGAGCATCCGCGATCTGGTGATATTGTCCAGGGCAGGATATTGTCCTAACTGGTAATCTAGAGCCTGGCTTTACAGTTATGCTTGATGCATTTTTCTTTCCATAATTAGCAATTAATTTTCTATGAATTTAAATTATAAATAAGTAAATTGGTTCTTACTTGAAAAAGTTGAAGACGATTAAAAAAAATAATAATGGTCAAAAATAGTAATTTGTGAATAAGTTGATAATGGTTGCTCGGCGTCAAAAACATAAAAAAAGTAAATTGATTAGTATCATACCATCTGAAATAGTTAAGCCCCTATTCGTATGGCGGTATTATGGAAAGTTAGTCTGAAACTTTTTGACTCATGGGAACCTAGAGAAAAATAAAAGATTGAATGCATCAGGGTTTTCCCCAAAACGCCCTATTAAACATGTATAGGAGGAGGGCGAGTAAAAAACGAGTGTGAAGACGCTGCTCTGTGGGTCACCTGATCAAACAGGAAAGAAAGTTGGGATTAATCATCGGTAAGGAAGGGTCTTAGGATAAAGTTATAGGTAGCTGGTAACATGTGCCTGAGCTTCTATAACAGTCCTGGGAGCTAAACACAACACCAGGGCAATACTTCTTTAGCCAAAGGGAGGTGTAAATGACGTCGTATATGAACCGTAGTATATTGTTAGTGAGAATTTCATTGACCAGGCAGTTTGTGGATGCGAAGCGAGGACCATTGCCGACTCAAACCACGTGATCCTGGCATGCAAAAGAAACACGATGGACAGGGAGGTGTTGTTCTCAGAACTAAAAAAATGGAGTAAAATTCCCAACAAAAATGGATATCGTACTCTCAGACACAAGAAACATCCCGGTTCTCGATGCACTCGTAGCCTTTATAAATAAGAACAATATACATATTTGACAACACGAAGTACATACGGCAGGAACGAATAAAAAATTAGTTTGACTCGTTCGTGGCGTGGGGTGGCTCGGAGACGGGTGAGTTTGGGTGGTGCTGGACTGTGGGGTCATAAGCAGCCTGGGCGTGTTTTGCCCTGGATTCTATAGGGATGTGGTCTTTTCCATGGTGTTGTAAATGGTTTTTATCCACATCCCCGAAAATGGAAACCATATATAGGCCCTAAAAAGAAATAAATAAGTATGAGTGCTGGTCCCCTTAGGCAGGCTTGGGCATTATCCCGCTTTTCGGCTGCGCCTTGCCGCCCCTTTGGGCTTCCGCATGCTGCGAAGGAGAGAGGAAAAAAAAGAAGAAGAAAAAAGAAAAAAAAAGAAATGGCGGATGCTCAAACGGCGATGCCACAAAAAAAAAAAAAACATGAATCACTACTCTATTGCATGTAATTTAGATACATTTACATTATTGACGTTTACATTATATTACATATATATATTTTTTTAAGAAATTTAATTCAATATTAATTATGATTATATATTGTTCATGTCCCGCAAGTTACAGTTTTTGTCAAATTGTTCAAACACTGTTACATTGTTTTCGCTGAGGAGGTTTCTTCGAGGATACGGCCAGTCCGATCCATTCAGTATGAGGTGTCTTATCAAATTTGATCTCTTTCCATCCAGCACTGGGCAGTGGAAGTAGTTGCAGTGGATCCACGTTCTGAACCTAGCCGCAAACGCACGCCGTTGATGTTGTCACTCCTACTCTATGCTAATATTTCATGTTGGGCCCATGTCTAAGGAGAGTCTCCGTCAGCTTTGCCGTTATATTGAGTGTCAATCTTCTCCTGTGCTGTACCTTTTGAAAAAAACTTTCTCGTTTCTTCCCTTTTGGTTGACATTCTCCATGCAAGATCCCATTTTGTAACTGTATTTTCGAAGAGGCATTTTTTTTAAACAGGAATGAAGGGTATTTATTATACTCTATTGGTATTTAAATGTCATCTGCAGCTTTTCTGGCTAGCCGGTCATTCATGCCTTTGATTTCGACATGTGCTTTCACCCAAAGCAAAGCCAATTGTTTTCCAGCTTCCGCCAATTGCTTGCTTGAACCCTGATATCTTCGCATAACTGTCCATGGTTCTTCGGATTCCTTATTGATATGATTGCCACCGTTCTATATGTATGAATAATGATTTTCTTAGGATCTCCGCTTGTATGCATCTGACGAGCGTTAATCCACATCAAAGCCTTAAAAATCGTAAGTTTTTCCGCTTGGTTATTTGAGCAAAATTTTTCCAGTCTGTACTTTTCAGAGTGAATTTTTTTCATTTTGTGGTAGACAATAAATGAACTTCCCACGTTTCCAATCTCTAGTTTGCTTCCGTCGGTATATATGTTAATTACATTTCTATCTTCTATCCATGTATCAATGGACGAAAGGTTTCTAATTTCAACCGTTTCAGCAGGAGCTGCATAAGCTGTAATGCACTGGTCGATCATATTCACCCTCGATGCTTTTCTTTATAATGTTTCCGTGGATTATGTCATATATTTTGCTAAATTGCTCGACCGATAGGGATAACATCGGCGATTAAGCATGCTGCTTCGTATGACATTATTTTATAGCCCTTGATTATGTTTATGGCAATAAGTCTTTGGACTCGTTGTAATGCCTTCAAATAGCTCTTGACTCTTAAAGCCTTCACCCGTACTGGACACGCGTAGGTAATCGTTGGAAGAAAGCCCCGTCGGAGATGATCTAACCATCCCTAACCAGACAGATTATTGAGATTTAAGAAGATGCGGAAAAAACCCATTCGGACATCTGTTAGAATATGATAGACAAAAGATATGGTTTTGTATGATATTTGAAAGTAATGATCGGTATGCTTGAATTTCCAAAACAGAACAGTGACAAACCCCGTCAAAGGCTTGGTGTAAAACCAAAAATAATCCTGGGGATAGTAGGAGTTAGGAAGTAGTTAGTTTAGAGTAGATTAAGATAATTAGATAAGTATGTTTAGAGATCATCCTTATGATTTATTATTATATTTAACTTATTTATAATTAATGATGAAATGTACAGATTTATAGTCAAAGATATCAACAAAGGATTCTGATGAATTTCCACCAGCACTTTATTATAAGCCTGAACTTTTTATAAAGTGATTTCCATCAGCCATGTTTTTTAGCGATGAAATTAATTCGAATAACTTGTAAAATATACCTCTCTTATTCCAATAAAAAAAAATTCTTAATCATCTCTCACGTCGAGCTGTTAAAGTTAAAGAACAGGAGGGTTAAAGGATTTTAAGTCCAGTACGCTATCTCTATTGATCCTGGACTTAGCAACAAAGCTCAATGGACCTTGAGAAAATCTTAAACATTTCTTTTTACTCTGTACACTCCGTGAGTGCTGCATTTTGTAAGTCGCTTTTGAAACTAGAATATAAAACGTTTATCGGTGGATCAAGATTTAACAGGTAGATTTAATCGTTCTTTCAAATGTAACCATTACTGCCAGTATACCAAGTATTTAATGGAATCATAAATTTAATGGAATCATTTTCATTATAGAGAACTTCCATTGCAATGGAAAATATGTGGTCCTGAGTACAGCGTTGTATAGGTATGTTAAGAATAGTAAGCCTCTGTGGGGCAAATTTTGTAATATTTGTTTTGTAATTAGATCATAACCTGGAGCTTTTCGTGAAGGTAGTCTATCAGATCTGA